>NW_011887808.1:305502-324460 GCF_000806365.1 Fopius arisanus | reverse complement strand
AGGCTCATTTTGTTGCTAATTTTTCAAACTATTCACCATAAAATTTTTAACGAAAACTGTCGAAAAAAAATTCTACGCGACAACAACCTTAAATTGTGGTTTTCTAGAATTGAGTGTTCAAATCGCTTATACAATTATGATTTTTTATTTTAATCATTGGTTTCAAGAAATTCTACTCTCTGAATTCAAACAACACGATTTTCTAGGAACAAGTGATACCCTTGAACCAAGAGATTTTTCTTTTCTTCGTAAAAACTTATCTTAGCAAAAATAACTTATAGGTATGTTTTATCTCATCAGTCTCCGTCAAGTCTATGTAAAATTGATTCTTTGGTCTTATCTATAGCGAAGATAATACTTTATTATAAGGAAGTTCAGAAGCAAGTAATATTCTTGAATCATGTATATTGATACTTGATTTCATTACATTCTAAGGAATACTTCGATATAACCAATTTTGTAGCCAGTTTAAAAATCAAATTTAATCAGATTTTACGATTTAAATTCAATAAATAAAACACACTAGATTCTAGTCTAAATATATTGGAGTAAATGATATTTTTCCCGTGAAAATTCGAGGAAAAAAGAGGGAAAATCGCATGGTTAAAATGAGGGGATGGAAAAGTTTAAACAATATTGAAAGATAATCTTTATAGTCTCCCAATTATAGGAAAAAGCAAGAGACTCTTAAAAAACATTATCTCCGCTAAGTAAACCTATTCCACGGAAGCAATTGCCTAGAATTTTTGCATAAAATCCTCGTGCAAGTTTCTCGTTTAAAATAAATTTGCTTAGTGTACTAAATCTAAGAGGCAAACCTGATTACGTTCCTCAATGGATCTATTTCCAAGCAGGTGAGGGTCAACCATTCGTTTATTTCACGTAGGATACCCCATCCTGTTTATTTTTAACGCTCGCCTGATTTTTATATCATACTCTATAAAGTAATTGAAAGCTAAAAAAAATTACGAAGTAAAAACGAAAAGAAAACTTCAAATTTCTTAATTTTTTAATTTCCATTGTAATTAAAATCGGCATCGGAAAAATTCACTAGAATCTGAAAATAAAAATTACTAATATTAGCATGAGAATATAATAAAGGTTTTGTGAAGGAAATCCCTTGAAGGTTTAATGGTCAGTGATCAAAAAAGTTTTTCATTAATTCAGCTTGCGTTGTACAAGAGATATTGTAAATTTATTACTTACCGCCTTATAGACTATGTACTTATTACTACGCACCTATTCTATTTGTAATCTACTGTCATGATGCATCTTATCTCACTCCAGATAATTGATTGAATTTTTTCAGGGTCAAATGCTTAACGCATTAAGAAACCTCATCAATACGATTCAGGATATCGATTTCTGTTAATTCTACGAATACGTTTTTTTGAACGAAAAAAATGATATCCCATTTTTTCATTTCTTCAAAGTTAGGACAGATCAATTAGTGCAAATTAAGCGATAGTTTTTCATTTTTTAATGGATTAAGTAGTGGACAGATAACGGAATGATCCAAGTAAATTTGTGATACTTTTGGAAATAGAGAAAACCTTTGTTCAATCGATTATTGTCGTGTCAACTCCTCATTGTATTTTTGCAGTTAGGAGAGTTCACTTTTTTAAATTTTCCTTTTATCGATTATGCGCAAATAATAAATACAATGAAAGGATCCGCATAAGTAAAGGATTCTGAAATTTTACTGTATTTATTGGAATCAATGAACAGTTTTCTTTATTAACAAAAAACTTTTCAAATAACACGTGAGATTCTGATGCTTAAAATAACTAAATGATTTATTTGTCTATTTTTTAAGTGGAAGTACATCTTTTATTGGTTACTGAGTAATTGACGGTAGTTAAAACTAGCCAAGAAGGATCCTTGGAAAAATTAAAATAAGTTATTTTAATCAGTTTTTTATTTAATTAGTACCTGATCTATTCGTGGCTACTTGGCAGGAGGTAGAAAATATGGGATGATAGTTATCATCTTGTACGATTCTTATGTTTTGTGGAAATGATTTACTTTCAGATTCAATTCCGGATGTCGACACAGGAGAATCACCGTAGCGGGCAATTGCGTTGATCGCAGCTGCAAAACTCCAGCGCTTTAAAAAAATAGATTGGAAAAATTGATAATTAATCGTGGAGGAGTTGCGGCATGGGCTTGCCTCGTCTTTCCTTGAAGAGATGCTTCATTTACATTTTCTGCGCTACTGGGATGATCCTGGTGGTGATGAATGTCCGCCAGAAAGAGCTGTGGCATGCCCTCAGGCCAGATCCTGGACCGGCGCAGTCTATTCGGGCGGTGCCTGATGTTGGCAAGGTAAATAAATTCCATATTATACTCATTGAATCGTGAAACATTCGGAAATAGACAAAAATTTGAACATGTAGAGAGATCATAACGCAATTTTATAAATAAATCACTCAATTTTCTATATCTGAACATCGATAAACAATTTTTGAGGAGCAGAACGGCTTCTCACGATTTATCGTCTGGGAATTGGTACTACATACTTTCTAAATTCGAAAATTTGAAAATCACTACGGAAAAATAATATCCAGACTGTTGGAATGGGGTTTTTTTACTCGTGTGACTACGACGTGCAGAACACACGAGTAAAAGACCCCTTCACCCTTTGGACGTGGTAAATAAAAATGAGTCATTTTTCCTTCTGCCAGCAGCAATTCAATTTTATGTACTTCATTGTTTGTGACGATCTTTCGATGAGTTTTTTGATCCAAGTGATAATTGTCGATCTGATAATTCCAAGTAATAACGAGATTAGACATTAAATTGGTTGAAGTGCATAAATGCACTTGCCAGGATATCGCATATGTTGTATTATCAGAATTTTTTAATGTTTCGCATTATTGTTATTTCATTTATTTCCCTCATTTAGACTCTAAATGGGCAAATTCTACTTGAGAGCAAGTCGTGCTTCCGACCTTTATTAGTACGTAACGAAGGGTAGAGGAGAGTCCATTGTATCGGGTGATGGGTCTTTATGACTCAAGTCGTACAGGTTCTTCTCCTCCGCTTAAATGAACCGGAGTGGGGGTGACGTTAAAAAAAAGGAAAAGCGGAGAAGTGAGTCAAAGTGGAAAATTGGAAATTTTTCTTGCTACGGCTGTATTCATTTTAAAAACTGACATGAATAAAATGTGAAAGAAGCTTGATCAATAACAAAGGAACAAATCAGAGAATTTCATGTTCCAGCATTCCTCTACTCAATTATTCATGGTATAAAATTGATTTTCAATAAAAATATGGATTGAAGAAAATTTTCTGAAGACATTACTTCTTAGAAAATATTATTTTTTAATAAATATTATTCGAAATGGTCGTTATTACACAAATACTTTAAAAGGCTAAATGTAGGGTGGATTTTTGCAACAATTTTATTCTTTTTTTTTATTGGATTATAGTCAGCTCAATATCTCAGTGGAATTGAGAGGCTATGTAACATTACCATAGGAGCGAAGTTTTCAATCCAATTATGTTCTAGGGTGAACACATCATTTCTCAAGATCAAATTCTTATTCGCCCCATCATCATTTTACGCAACGATTAATAATTTGAGTTTTTCAAATATTTGTTTTATCCAAAAAAATAATTGGATTGGAAATTTCACTCCTATGAAGTAGTTTCAAAGGAAAATTAAAAATACAATCTCGACTCCTGCCAAGCTAGTTAAATTTCGAATTCTGTGACGTATTATATTTCAGCTTGCTAAATTTTTCAGGCTCTTGGGTGTGTCATAGCGTGATTTGATAGCTTGAAGCTAAGCTAATATATTCCGGTGACAATTGAATAGCTAAAATTACAAATTGTAATTAACCATAACTGTTTCATTTGTTGATAGGTTTCAGATTTTCTTCTCTGCTTTTTCCTTTGACCAATGGTGAGAATCAGGAATTCAAATAATTAGCAGCAGCTCAATATATTTCTTTCTTAAGGATGCTCCACCCCAATATATAGTTAAAATTCTCGTTTTTTAATTTTTGTGGCGAATTATCGATAGGATTGATGTAATAAAATAGAACGTTCTTGCGTTTTGTCATTATTTAATAACAAGCAATTGTGATGGTGCGACCATTTTCATGCATTTTCTCTATATTTCTGTAATTCTTTTTAAAAGTTTAGAAAAAACGTGCAAAAATATTTGCACCACCACCACTTCCTGAGTCATTGAATAATGACACAAGAATGGTTATATATTTATTAGATTCCTAATTCGAGCTTATGGCTCTGCTCCGAGCTACCTGGAGGTTGCCCATGCCTGATTTGTACCTTAAAACCATCTCCAGTTGACCGATTAATATAACCCGGTAATAATGTAGAAATTAATTAAAGTTTCGGGTTCTCAACTTGTGTGGTCAATCTAAAAATGTACTCATCATTATTTACCACTTCATTACTGCCACCAATCTTAATTTTATCTAATACTATATATCTGAACATTTTTCAATAAATGTTTAGTAGACTCGTGCTAGAGATTTTCCCTGGCTCCTGGTTAGAGGGTCCAAGGTATTCTGAAACAATGGACGAAAAACAAAATAATAAACACTAGCAGTCAATATGATTAAGGTTGTTGTCGCGTAGAATTTTTTTTCGACAGTTTTCGTTAAAAATTTTATGGTGAATAGTTTGAAAAATTAGCAACAAAATGAGCCTTTTCCATTTGCAATTGACCGTTTTGAACTTGAGATATAAATTTTTGAAATTCGAGTGATTTAACACGTGTTTAAATGGAGTTTTGCCGATTAGAATTTTTTAAAAATCAACGGCTCGACAGTTTCAGAAATAAAAAAAAAACGTGGAATATACATCGTGAGAGGAAATACAGAAAAAAAAATCAAATCGATTGACCGTTTGGTTTACGGAATATAATTATCGGAAATTCATAAATTTATATAATTGAAAATAGTTAATATGGAAAATATATAGTTATGCTTTAGCTATCCATGCACAATGCAATCAATCAAGTGAGACTATATACCGCTAAAAGATTGTGTTCTAAACTGACCCGTTTTACAGCGGATAAACTTTTTACAGAGACTGTCGCGCGACAACAACCTTAATCAGCCTCTGATAATTTCCAATTACGTTGATGGGATTTAAAATCGTTGGACCCTGAGGAATACTTCCGAGCAGGTCTCTGAGGGCCAGTTTTTCGATGAGTTAATTAGGCCAGTCAAATTGAACCTTAACCACCTCAAAGAGTCCTGGCAGTCTGAAATTACACCAAAATGTAGAAAAAAGTCTCCTCATCATCACATTAAAAATGTGTACCCGCACGTTCAACAGAAATATGCTTAATTAATTAAAAAGTTGGGACGAATGCCAAAAAACTGCACTGGATTAATTTATTTAATCCTATCGGAAAACTAACAGAGGAATTTTCTCGACATTTCAATGCAATTTCAGCCTGTCACGACTTTTTTGGGTGGTATCAAGTATAAACGTGAGTCTTGTTTCACTGGCTTGAATCGCGAGGTTAAAGTTGAGTTAGGACTCCTCACCGCTGAGCTTAGCCTACCAGGTATCTCAACTTTAATTTTAACACCGGTTTTAGCATTAACCACAGTTAACTTATCGAAGAACTGGCCCTTAGTCCAGAGTCGGGGAACCTCTGCTTTGAGAGCAAATCGTGCTGTCGACCTTTATTACTTCGTAACTCCTGCTTCAGTTGACCGAAATGTCCTCTTTCTTTTCTGTTGACACACTGAATGAGCGATTTATCATAGAACGGGAGGAGTGAGACCTGTGCCTCACATGAACCCAAAGATAAGAACAACAGGCGGTTGTCCTGTACATGTTGATGGAGGACAATCATAGAGGCCAGAGGGTCAAAGGAACATTAAAGTTCCACTCAAAAGAGTCAGTCTCTCCTTGAGAGAGGAGGCGTGGCCTTCCATTAAACATAACAACTTTAACGTAACTCTATGCTACCACTGATAGGCTCCCGGGCTACTACTTCATCTAGATAATTCCAGAGGTGGATATGTCTACATCGCATCCATTAAGAATGTAATTGGATGGAATGACTTATACATTAAATTTCGTCCTTCATCAGTTGGAAAGAGTTTATTCACTACGATTACATCTGCTGTTCAATTGAATAAGAGGTGAAAGATAAGACTGGCCAGTTAATGTTCGTCAATTGACTGTAAGAGTGAATTTTTTCTTCTGTTGTGTCTCGAGTAAAATGAACCAGAACCATAAAATTTCTCAGGCTAAGGCATGGAAAAGTGAGAGATAAGTCGAAGGGTTCTCGTTGAGAAAGAATATGTCAGATACCCTTTTTAAAATAGTTTATCCTGCAGCGAGGAAGAACAAGAGCTTGTGTTGACGGGTCACGATAGGTGTGATTTTGGTTGGCTTTACTGAGTATTTCTTGTGACTTTTCAAAATTTATTATCTAAAAAGGTCCGGAGAATCACTTCATCTTCATTGTCTATCACTTCATATTTAACCGTTATATTGCGGGAAAATTCAGTCCATGCACGACAGCATCATTGAAAAGTCCTCGGCGAGCCTTGACAATTATTTTACCTAACACGGACTTTATTAGAGATTCAATATTTTTTTTGATTGACCATTAATTAAGTTATAATATATATCATCAACCGGCCCTTAGGAGTGTTTCTGTCGATTGTGACTTTAGAATTGGAGGCGAAATCCAAACACAATCGTCAGAAAAGTTCCTAACGACCGAGTGGCAAACAACATTTTTATATTTTAATCAAAAATTGATGATGATAAGAGAGTAGTGGTGTACACCAATCGTTGTGTTCAGCCAGAGATGATTGATAATAAGGTGAGGTGTTAAGGTGTTATAATAGGAATTGGGGCGTCTGTTTAGAATTATCTAAATTATTTATTAATTTTCCTGTTTTTCCGAGATTTATTGAAAACTATCGATCGGATTGGGATATCAAAATATAACGTTTGTCCGTTCCATCATGATTGACTCTTCCATAAAGTTTCATCCCGATCCACTATTTTTTGTAACTTTTCACTAAAATTTAATAAAAAATCAATAAATTTTAGTGAAAAGTTATAAAAATTGGTGTATCGAGATGAAACTTTGTGAAAGAATAAATGATGATGTAACGGACAAACACTATATTTTCATATCCCAATCCGATCGACAGTTTTCAATAAATCTCAGAAAAATAGGAAAAATAACAAAATACCGGTAGAACATCCTTAAGGTGGTTGTCGCGCGACAGTCTCTGTAAAAAGTTTATCCGCTGTAAAATGGGCCAGTTTAGAACACAATTTTTTAGCGGTATATAGTCTCACTTGATTGATTGCATTGTGCATGGATAGCTAAAGCATAACTATATATTTTCCATATTAACTATTTTCAATTATATAAATTTATGAATTTCCGATAATTATATTCCGTAAACCAAACGGTCAATCGATTTGATTTTTTTTTCTGTATTTCCTCCCACGATGTATATTCCACATTTTTTTTTATTTCTGAAACTGTCGAGCCGTTGATTTTTAAAAAATTTTTTTAAACACGTGTTAAATCACTCGAATTTCAAAAATTTATATCTCAAGTTAAAAACGGTCAATTGCAAACGGAAAAGGCTCATTTTGTTGCTAATTTTTCAAACTATTCACCATAAAATTTTTAACGAAAACTGTCGAAAAAAAATTCTACGCGACAACAACCTTAAGGGGAACGCCATATGTTGCCTTTGGACCTGTCACATCCTCGTTGTGACGCTGAATAACGCAAAGAGTGGTGTATGTGAGGAGATAAAAGAATTCCGCAATTAGAAAAGGAAAAAATAGCGATTGATAGGGTAGTATGCAGCTTCTGACCTGGTACTGGGGCTAAGCAGCTGGTGCGAGTCTACTAAGTAATTACCCATTTTTTAAAATTCGTTTACGAATATTGTATTGTTTTATGAGACAATTGTATCATTTGGTGTCAGTTAATTGATTGGTGGATATTATAGAAGACTGTGATAATTAATAAAGAAAAAGAGGTTGATAATAGGGAAAAAGTACAATGGACAGTTCATTAAATTTTTCTTTTCTGTATGATTCCAAAGAAAACCGCCACAATGGCTCTTTACAAACCCAACATTTGGCTCTCACCCATTTGTTCTCGTTGCCAAGTGCCTTGAGAATCACTCGAAAACAACAGTACCCTCGTACTCTAATTCATTTACGACCCCCCACTGATCCCAGAGAAACAGAGGTGGCATCGAGGAACCGAATTTTAAAGAACTCGAAAAAAAGAAAACTTTCCCTCGCAGATGAAACTTTCGGTGTCCATAAAACCTAAGGGCTCGTCTACCATGAGGGCCGCGCGTGTCAGGCAGAGTGTCAAGAATAAATCATCAGTTAAGAAATTTGAGGTAAAAGGGAGTGAGAAGCCTTCACACAAAAACATCTGAACGTAAATTACGGGATTCACATGAAAAGAAATATTCAATGCACGGAGAGAAATATTTATTTTAAATTACAGAACTGAAGTTCTGTTATATTGATTACGGAATAGACTAGGGAAATTTTTGTCATTGAAAATTACGGAATGCTCTAGAGAAATTATGTGACTTTAGGTTAAAATTACGGATTATTGACGGCAAATTTCACCTAATAAAATTGTCTGTGGAGTGAAATGCATGTGACGAAATTCGGACGATACTTACACAGAAAGAAAAATACCGGAAAAATTACGGAAGTTTCACGTATTCGTGGGGTGACCTTGGTTTTCGGGGAAAAATACTGTAAGTTCCGTAAAAATTTTCGTAGCCAGTAGGAATTTTTACGAAACTTTCAGGACAATTTTACGGTACCTCCGGTACTTTTTCCTGAAAAGCAAGGTCACCCCACGAATACTTGAAAGTTCCGTAATTTTTCCGGCATTTTTCTCTCCGTGTTCAGTCTTCCGAGCGTTCGTAATTTTTATCTGAATTTTCTGGAGAAGAGTATTAAATCATTTCGATTCTCTCACTCGCTTTCGTAATCGATGAGCGTGTTGTAAATTTCACCAGTTTTACTGAGTATTTCTCTCTATGAACTCTCTAAATTACAGAATCAAAAACGTACACTACGAGGTTGGAGCTGAGAAATTATGAAATTAAGAATGTGCATTACAATTTCAAATTTCAATTGTAAGAATTTGAAATTGTAATGTGCCGTTTTGAGTTTTCAAATTTACATTTTTAATCGAGGAATTGACTAATTTGAAATCGGCCATTACGTTTGTAATTTCGTAATTTACCCGATTGAAAACATTCTAAATTACGTCTCACAGCCCGTATTTTACGGTTAGTTTTTTGTGTGTCCTGTTTATCGAACTATAGCACTTTAGACACTCTAATTTCTAGAGAATTAGAAATATTGAACAGAGAATATCCTGAATATTCAAAGATCATTGATAAGGATTCAAAAATACCGGGGCACAATTCCTTTATAAAAATAGCTGTTAAGTTCAACACTCAATTCGATCTTTGAGGTGATGACCTGATTTAGAATCAACGTTCATGGACCAGTACGATAGGTAAATAATGACGCATAAAGAATTCACACTTCATGCATTTGTGATAAGGATAGAGTGCGGTAAAATGAATTGTTTCAAATCATAAATGTGCCCCGGTTTACCGCAAATACTAATTATGGGTGAATAAAGAAGCTTCTGCATAGTTCTCGAATTTGCTGTGACTACTAAACCATAAAAGAATTTAATAACAATTGTTTCTACCACTGAAAGATACAATTGAAAATATTACGCTTGATTCGTGGAAGATCCATGGAAGATTCATCGCACGGACAATTCCTTACTTTGACACCTCACACTGAGAAAATTATTTTTGCCAGAAATATTTTCTTCCCACCAGTAAATCTGGTGATCACTGTGTAAATACTCCCATAAGACTTACTAATGCCAATTACATTTTCTTGTGGTTAGTAAATATTCTTGGTTAAAGAAAATTTTTTTTCTCAGTACACCGTATGAATAAATCCGCATACAAAAAATTTTGAGAGATCACATTGAGATACATTTATATTTTAACTTAGGTGATTCCATTTCTCGTTCAGGAACTGATAAATAATAGAATAATAATGATAGATAGAATAAATAATAACGATTCTCGTCCGGAGCTGGGTATGTAATAAAATGTTCATATAATAAATTATCCCTATCATAAAATGCCCAATGATATTTTCCTGCGGGATTTTGACTACTATACTGCTATGATCTGTTTTCTAGAGGTGTTACCAACGATTAGAAATGTCATTTATGACCAATATAAACACAATTTACAATTTCGTCCTCATAAATTACGATTAACGCTTATGTAATCATCATTTACGGTGACGAAATCGTGAATTGTTTTTACAGCGATTGTTAATTATACAATGATTAATTATGTGGTCGTAATTTATCGATCGCAAAATATAATTCCTCAGGCGTAATTCGCGCTTATATTTTTCTGTCTGTTTGACAAATGGAATTTACATTCTCTACGTGCATTCTTCCTCTGTTCATTCAATTCCAACAATGACATGATCGAAGGTCACAGCAAAATCGAGAAATTCCACAACATTGTGAATTCCGCAAGTTAGCCACAAATATCCGCTTGATAGTGAAGTATGTAGCCTGTCGACTAGGTCGTCATAGTCGCTAACACATGCGCAATAATTATATGCAGTGTCTCGCATTTCATAAATGAGCAGCTCTTTTTCAATGTAACACGTACACATGAGTAACACGAGTACATGAGATACACCAGAAGTACTACACATTAGCTAGATCGAAGAAGCCAATATGTGCTCGAACGACGGCACCGCCTTTTCACGACTATTCTTCTGTAGTTGTGATCACTATTCCAAGTTATTTTAATTTATATTCATTGATCTTTATTGGTGACAATGACGAAATTTTCATTGGTCTTTTTTACCCTGTAGCCCTCGAATTTGACTGGGACTGTCAACCCAGTTGATCACATTGCGGAGATTATGGATCCGAGCAAGAGGCCGTGGTATATGAAGGGCGGAACTAGGCGACCACTTCCGGGTGTGAGGTCCAAGAGAACTGGAAGAAGAATCGCAAGATTGTGGCCAGATGAGGATTCCAATGATGATAGGGTTACAAATCAGGTAATTGTTGCTTATCATTGGTTCCTTCATGTTGAATATACCAAAACGATAACAGGATTTCTTTCTGTAATTTCCGTTTTGATATTTGGCTTTAAGTCAGATGTTCTTTCTTTTTCGAAGCATTAAGAAATAATTTCTTACAAAATTCTCTCAAAAACTGGTTATATAATGCAGTCGAAATTCGAATGACATTGGAAATTAAACAGCAAAACAAATTAGAATAATGGCGAATCATTTTACCTTAAAATTCCATTTGAGAGTTGGAAAGGAATCAATTCATCACTCTGTATTTGTTTACTTTTCAGTTGATGTTTGTTCCGCTGGATTATAACAGAACGAGTGTTGAGCATCCCCCGAAGAGGATTATGATACCACATGGCATGGGAGAGGCAAAGACAGGATCAGATTTATTTCATCAGCTTGGATGCCCTGTCAATACTTGTGTTATCACACGTGATAATCCTGAGGGTGCGGACTTAATTATCTTCAAGGATTATGTTACTCACGTGGGTCGCAGAGCACCAAATCAAGTAACTATCCAAACACTCCGAGAATTACGTCCATTAAATGCTCATTCATTATCTTACGTTTAAAGTAATATTTCAGATTGTGATATTTCTTAACATCACTATCTTTTTGATAATATCACCAATCTTTGATTATTTCTTCATCATTAAAATCACTTTCTGGTAGATAATTGTCTTGTCCAAATGCATCGTTCTTACCAGTGCATCACAAAATTCTTGTAACTCCCAAGAAACGCCCCGTCTGGATGTATATGATTTTTATAATTCATATGCGTTCGATTATATTTAATTGAACATGTAATAAAGTTATCCCGAGTTCCCGACAGTGACGGGGCTGGTTTGAACCCCAAAAAGATCATATCAGCCCTTCCAGTTTTTTTTCCTCATTGAGTCTGACTCAATCTTATTCTTGATATCACTTATTTATTTCTTAAATAGTGAATTCATTCTGGTTTGCAGAAAATTTTTTTGAAGGAGTTACAAACAACCATTACCATTTTAATAATTTAATTTTTTTTTCTCTAAGTAGTCACAGTAATGAACAAACTCTGATTAAGACCATTCGTCAATTCTATTGAACTTCTGGAATAAGAACAGTCTCTTTTTGAACCCAACGATATTCGATAAATTAAGCCGGCGCTCATTACAGTTTTTTCTGAAAAAAATCAATTCCGTTTCTTCAGGCCTGGATGCTGTATTTCTTAGAATGTCCCTATCACACTCAAGCCGTAAGAAATGCTCTCGTAAATTGGACAGCGACGTATCGACGAGACAGTGATATCGTTGCACCCTATGAGAGATGGCAGTACTACGATGCACGAGTGACTCAAATACCCCAAACATTTAACTACGCTGCTAATAAAACGAAGAAAGTCGCCTGGTTTGTCTCCAATTGTCATCCCCGCAACCAGAGAATGCAGTATGCCAAAGAACTTGCCAAGCACATTCAAGTGGACATCTATGGTGCCTGCGGTAGTCTCCGATGTTCACGTTCTCAAGCACAAACGTGTTTCGAGATGCTCGACGCTGATTATAAGTTTTACCTAGCTTTTGAAAATTCCAATTGCAGGGATTATATAACTGAGAAGTTTTTTGTTAATGGTCTTGGGTGAGTTAAACTTTTTTATCTTTAAGTATCCTCACCGGCATGATCCAGACCAAATATTTTTCATGATTCAGCTTTTGTTCTGACCTCATTCTTGATCGTTCGATCGCTTGTTCATGATATTTTAATTCAAACAATGCTTTTCCGTTTTCAAAGTTTCATCTATATTCCACCGTTTCTAATCCTTGCAAAATCCAAGCTTCTGAAACATTTATAGTCATTCATGAGGTTAAATAATATTCAAATAAATTAAATAGATAAACCCACCCATTTAATTCTATCTTTGCTAACGGTTCAGAGCCACAAGGGCCTCATCCCGTTCATCGATAGAGTTAAAAAATTGGGAATTTGGTACGTGGTAAATGTCTAGTTCAGGTCTATCAAACAATTCTGGATGTCGTATATTTGAGCGGATGGGTTTCCGTTACCTAATTAAGGATCCTGGGCATCGTTTTAGAAGGGAACAATTAATTCGGGAGATATGGTTGCTTTCTGCGGTATCCAAGGTCACCACGAGGATGTGATGGCGCTGTAAGTCCCAAAGATAACACATGTTGGTATATTTAGAGACAATGGGAACACAGAAAGATGGATTTCAAATAGTCCTTCGACACTTCACTAAAAAAAACTCTGACTTCACCTCATGCGGCCAGCTACAACTATCACTGACTAAACACGACGAGTAATTCGTCCGCCCCTGTTCTGATGTAGCAATTAAAATTATGGATTATACTATCACTCACTCGTCGTGTTAACAGTGACAAAGGGGGGTGTTAAAGCATTTCAAGGACAGCAAAGTTTACCTCAGAACTATTTGACGATGTATTTTTATTAAAACTGCAACTAAACTTGTCCACACATGTATACCCTTTCGGGCTTTTACATTTCCCACCCCCAGTTCCCCCTGTACCGCAATTACACCGAGGGCCGAAGGGAAAACCTCATGGGAAAAAACGTTGGCCAGGTACAGTCGTCTCTTTCGAGACTACCGCTCGTACGATGAAAACCTGTGCAAGTTAGAGCGAATTCTATCTCTAAAAAACCCCTGGCATTTCCCCGACTGGGAATCGAACCCACGAATCTCATGTGCCAACCCCCTACACTCTAACCGCACGGCCACCGCACGTCGGTTGTATTTTTATTATTTACGGCTTATTTATTTATATTTAAAATTTATAGATATTTATTCATTTATATGTTTATTTTAATTAATATTTACGGCCGCAAGAGAACTTAGTCAGTGCCATCAAATGGCACCATCAAATGGCACCATCAAATTAATATCTCAATCATTGTTTTTGATGGACTTCTATACCATACATTTACCAAAAAAATTCTTTATGTCCCAGCTGGAGTAAAAAGCGCGATCGAACCGAGCGAAGCGAGACATAAAGAAGCATATGCACCACGGTCGAAAAGCATTTTCTGACTCATGTAATTATATAACATCACATTCGTAAGAAGACATTTTTCTTCCGGGGGTGCATAATATAACATTATCGCCCCATGAAATCATTCTGGTATAATAAAACTGCCTCCCAGTAATAATAAATCTCCCTAGAAGGAACTCCATGTGAAATTCACATATATCACAAAAGTACAGATATTTCTTTTTACATCGGCAGCTATAGTTGTTGATGGATGTTGACAAATTCCAATATGAAAGAGAAATAAAAACGGGAATAATGTCAGAATTACATTAGAGCTCTCCATAACCTAAAAAGTTAAAAACCGAAAATAAGTACCACATGCATGCGCAAGCAAACAAATATCAAAATCTACTTATAATCCGTTTAGATTTTTAACGATTATTCCCTTTTAGCACACGTCATCATTGTATTCCAACAAATATTGATAATTTTTATTATTCATTGTTTCATTTTGGTGTTTCAGCCACAACGTATTGCCAATAGTGATGGGTGCCCATCCTACGGACTACGCAAAGAGCGCCCCCTACAGATCCTATATCCACGTGGACGAATTTGAATCACCACGAGAGTTAGCTGATTACCTTCATCGCCTAGATCACGATGACGAGCTCTACAACTCCTATTTCAAGTGGAAAGGAACTGGTGAATTCATCAACACGTACTTTTGGTGTCGTGTGTGCGCCATGTTGCACGATCCTCGGCCACCCAAACACTATAAAGATGTGAACGAATGGTGGCGTGGTGATGATGTCTGCACTCAAAACTCCTGGAGGGAGCACGATACCAATGAAATAACCTTCAAAAACTCATGAACATTTTGCGATAGCGAGTGAAGCAATGAATCTCCTTCATTTTTTAATAATAATCATTCCATAAATAATTATCACTTTGGGCGACTGCATGGCGTTACAGTTGCAATTGATTATTTAAAAAATGATACTTCCAGGAATGCAGTGATTTGCAATTTTGATAATTAAACCAGGATGATGATGCATAATGAGAAAAGACTGCGCGGATCTCGTTTGGAACTCGAAAACATTCACAAAAAAATAGTGAATGGTAGGAATCCGTTGGAAATAATTCAGTAGTGAAGTGATGGAACGAGATAATTTTGTTGAACAATTTTTTTTTTAGTTATTTATGAACTTGTTAATATTGAAAGCAAGACAGTTGAATGTCATAGCACTTGTTTTATTTTACGGAAAAAGTTTCCCCCATATTTTTCAAATCCTTTTTTTGTTCACAGATAGGTATTTATTCCAAATCTGGTGTTACGTCGAACTGACAGAAGTTCCTCTTTGCTACTAAATTATTTTGACAATTTTGTTATTACTAAAATTGTAGTATTATTACAGCCACATGGTCAAAAATCGAGATGGCCGGAAAATAGTATAGAATTTTCAATTCGGAGAGATCATTCGGTGAAATGGAACTAATACGAAATTATTTTACCGATTTTTAAGTTTGATGAAGGATTTCATCCAGTCCTTTCAATGAACCAAGAATTTGTCTCCTGAAATTGAATAATTTGTCTTTTGTTGTAACTTTCACTTACCTCTCACCTTAAATTAAAATATTCCACCGTATTCTTTTTACGTCGATGAACATTTCGGAATTTTTCAATAATTTATTTCTATAAAGTGTTGAAATCCAAATACAGAATTTATTTACACTGTCAGTGTAATTCCTTAAGGGTGTCCCTTTTTTCGAAGAGACGTATTAGAGTCATGATAACAATTTTTCATTAATTAATTAATTAATTAATTTCATTATTCAAATCACTCGCCACCTTATTATTAGATAATAAAATAGTAGGCCTCATGAATTCGACGAGAACATAAATATTGATTATTTGACAGTAATAAATTGGAAAAGTGTCGAACCCCCTGCGGAAATAATTTCGTGTATTAAATATAGTTCCTAAGAATTCTGAAATGACATGAAATAGTTTAGCAGGCAAGACTCTGTGATACGTTCGCGACACCCAATGAAACTCACCCGAGATAGAGAAATCTTTTAATTTCCATTGTGATGATGATGACCGATTTTGTATTAAAACCGGCTTAATTTGCTTGGAGACTTCGCGCGCACACTGCCAAATAGAGAAGTTCCCATTCATTTTATCCCGTCGTATGTTTCTGATCATTATACAAAATGCACTTGCGAATGACGCACAATTTGTACAAATTTTCATGATTTCATTGAGATGATTTTGTTACTTACGGCATGTCTGTGTTAATTAGCAGATTAGTCATCAATTCATTAGTTATTATATTATTCACGAAAACTATTGTTTTTATGTGAAATATAAATGCACAAATCAAATGGCGACAGTGAAACAACGAATTGTGAAAGAGCATCAATTGTATCTAATTATTTATTTGTAGTTAACTATTTTATTCGAGTGATGATATTTATACCTAGAAAGATTGTCCATTCATTCATATTAGCAAGGAAAATTTCATTAATTTGGTCATAATTTCGATCTAATCCACTTGTTAGGCTTTCATTAAATTACATGAATTTATTTGAAGGGAATAGATAATTCTTCTAGATAAACAATAATTGAATGATTTGGCCAGATTTAATTAATTGAAGAATAACGAACTGACTGTGGTGTGAGACCAAAGCTAAATTTTGAGAGAATGATTTTTATTGATTGGGAACAGAGAGTTTATATTGAGAATTTTATGTTGATTTTGGAATCTTAATTGACGCAGAGTTGTAGGGACAACAATAGTATTAATGTCATACCATGTAATGGGAGTCAATTCAATTGTTTTAAAAAGTGGATAGAAAGTGAGAATTATGGGTGATTCGATGACGTACCAAACGTCTCACGTGTCCTCTAGTCCCAGTATTAGTCCATTTGTAATTGTAATCACTGGATTATAGATTAGAAAAAAGAAAGAGACATTCATGAAACGAATGATTTTCAAAATTCTGAGATTTTCACTGTGAAATTCAATTTGTTGAACCGATCATGATAAATTGTGTAAGATTAATTGGCATTATTATTATTGAAATTGAGTTATTAGTGTAGAATAAAGTATTTGAGAAATTTAGTTGAATGATATTCACGTAAGTTACAAAGAGAAGAACGGAACAATTATCAATGAAATTGTATAGAACATTCCAACATTCTTGATTGTCATTGAGTTTATCGGTGCTGACTGTTGTAAAATTGAAGAATACTTATAAGTAAATAAAGTAATTAGGAATGAATAAACATCGATGAACGATGAATACGACGAAGAAACAATAAGTGATTTTTTTTTCATTGCAATGTTATTAGGAATGATCATGAATCGAGGCGATGATTTTGTATATAATAGCTTGTAATATCAACGTTATTAATATTGATAATTGGAAGAATAAATATTCATCATTACTGATTAACAATTTTGTGTAATATACCACGCATATCGATCGCAGAAATACATTATGATAAATTTCTAGTGAAATTTATTTGTACATTATTGTTTATCCTCTTATTGGCGATAGTATTCCAGTCCTTATTCTAATTTTAAAATCAAATTTTATCAAAATTCGGAGTAAGTTTAACAAAATAAATTCAAAAGAGAGTGAGACATTAACATAATTATTATTGCATCAATAATTTTAGAAGTAGTTGATTGATAGTAGAATAAATTCAAGTCGAAAAATTAATTGATAATAATTTGGGAATATATTTATTACTAAAATTGTCAGGGAAAGTGCCAAAACTATCACACGGTGAGTACTAATTGTGACATTTTTATGGAATATTAAAATAATTAACGGCCGAACAAAATAATGTTCCTTTTTTTTCCAGTCACATCGCTAAAGTCTCCCGGTTTTTTCTTTTTTTTTACCGTAACAAAGGGCCGATAAATTCCTAAGTTTTTCACAACCACAAATTTAATTCGGCGCCGATGCTTCGCCATAAAAAAAACTGGGATAAAATCGATTGACAAATATAAAATCGAGCCAGAAAGCCCAAAATTTCTAGAAACGTTTTTCACACCGGATATTAAACAAATTTGAATAAAAATAGGAAAAATGATACTAATAATAATCTTTTAATGAATTCAATAATAATCTTACGAATAATAAAACAGGTGGTTTCATGCAAGAATGTTTATTACATGATGCAATTAAAACTCCCGTTTATTATATTATTTCATTCATACGTAAATGTAATTCAATATAAAACTTCAGGAATGTGGAATTCTCCATTATGAGATATCCATTAAGTTGATTAAGTATGAATATGATGAGGCTAATCAACTTAAGCTATACTGCAAATCCATTATTCATCATTATCACTTATATCACGGGGTTATATAGAAAGTAATATCACTCACTCAACATTACTTTTAATCATTTTGCAGCAGTACTAGTGTCACGTGCCACTCCATTAACACCACTGTACATTATTTTGGCTTGCTCTACTTTGTTATTGTTGAAATTTTAATTAAACATCCGTCAATCCATCCTTCGAGAGAGCTTTGCCATTGAATTTTTATCCAGTGTGTGACATTACTTTTGACACTATTTGGGAATAGTGAGATCCATACATTGCTTCTTGTTCTTCTTTTAGTCTTTTAAATAAACTCTGTGATTTTTCATTAGAAATTTAGGATTTGAGTAAACTGAGGCTACAAAGTTTTTCTTTAAGGTTGTTGTCGCGTAGAATTTTTTTTCGACAGTTTTCGTTAAAAATTTTATGGTGAATAGTTTGAAAAATTAGCAACAAAATGAGCCTTTTCCGTTTG
>NW_011887808.1:153346-305197 GCF_000806365.1 Fopius arisanus | reverse complement strand
CAAGTGAGACTATATACCGCTAAAAGATTGTGTTCTAAACTGGCCCGTTTTACAGCGGATAAACTTTTTACAGAGATTGTCGCGCGACAACAACCTTAATTGTTATTCAATGAACAGGGAGAATTCAATTTATTTGTTCAAATGTTATGGAAGTAGCTCCTCGGTATGAATAAAAGATAATCCATATATTCCTTTTTAGGATTTCTGAATATTTTTCAGCATGGGCTCCGCGATAAATCAAAAATATATCCTCAATTTATGGAATGCTAATTTAAATAATATCATTTTTTTTTAAATTATTTCGGTTTCATAGAATTTAGAGGTTTTCGTGAAAGTTTCATTATTCTAATTCTGTTTATACAACTTCTTATAAAAATTCTACTACAATTAAGTAGAAATGTTTAAATGAATAATATATATAAAACAACAATTGGAAGGATTATGGTAAATTAATTAGAAAAAATATACAAATTAATTTTCGAGAGGATAAGTAGGTGTAGGGCTAGTTTCTTTCACTAGAAGAGGACGCGGACTTGTCTCGCTCATGATATTTGAGTGAAAATTACAATTACAAGTCGAAAATGAAGAGAATATGCTTCAAATAATTATTATTACTCAATATGAAAATTTTGTTTACTATCTTAATCATAGAATTCTTTGTATAAATAATTTCTAACAATTTTAATGTCTCGCAGACTCCTTAAATGAATTCGTAGTTTTTTTCATGAACTTTAACAAGAAAGAGCTGCATACAACTGCCCATGGTATTTTATGTTATTGGTATAATTTTTATTTTCATTTCAGTTTTGTTATTGTTTAAAGTTATTGCTTGCATTTATTCCAAAAATTAATGATATTCACATATATAATCAATATATATATATAAGTATATAATATAAATGTAGACAATAATAACAAATAAAAAATAATAATTATTTATATATATACTATATATAGATCGGTGAAAACGGTGAGAGGATCGCGGAAAACTAAAAATAAAGGAAGAAGAGAAGACGAAAATTTTCTTTTATAATCTGAATCTTCCTTAATTTATCCAACTAAATGATCGTATAAGTAGAGACTAAACAAATTATTTCTAATTGTGATAAACACTGATTTTTCTATTTTTACAGAGTTACAAAAAAAATGTCCTTTCAAGTTTTACACCACGTCTTTTTTGTGTAAAGCTAACCCAAGTGACAATTAATCTGCTCTCGGTACAGTAGTAAGCCTTCCCTTTTTTTTGCTGTCCACCACAGACAGTTAATGCGGCGTGTTGAGCACTCCAAAGGCAATCTCCCCAACGGTCGATTGGCTTCACAAGCTCAACTCTTTTTTTAGTATCCTGAAAAAAAAGATAATCACCAACCAGAAAACCAGAGTAGGTTCAGACCAGTTTTAGCATGTATCTGGTGTTTCGCTTTTTAAGACTCTTTGCCAGGATCTTGATGCTCGCTCAAGTGCGATCCAGTGGAAACTCAAGTAAATGGAAATTGAGTATGAGCTATCGGGGATTCCCCTTTTTATATCTTTTCTGCTCTTTACTCATTGGAAGTTACACAAAAAAATGCATTTCATATTTTAAGATTTAGAAAATCTCAAAATAAGGCTTTGGAAAGGGTTAATTTGGGGCTTCCAAGAATTTAATTTAAGATCCCGAAGTCTCAAATTGAAGCTTCTCAACACAACTTGAGATATTTGAAACTCTTAACTCAAGATCAGAAAGTCTTAACTTAGGATGTTCGCCATCCTTTTGTCAAAAAAATTGATTTTCTTTAACAAATTTTATGGCAAATGACCCATGGGATTTTTTTTTTATATTCCGGCCCTTTCTACCTTGTTCTGCCTAATTGGCCCTATCTCACCCTATGCATGCGGCTCTGGATCCTACACTGTAGCGTATTCACTCTCCTATAGAACATAGGAGTGACACCCTTACTGGCCCTTTTGTCTACTTTTCCTTAGAATAAATTATTTATATTATTAGTAAATTCTAGATGAATATTCATTTCCAAATATTGTGTTATTACATTAATATCAAAATATCAAAAAATTATGAAAATTGAATAAACACAGGTATTTTTAATGATTTCGAATGAATTAATTTGGATGTTAGTTATTGGGTAGCAATAACTGACAGTTCCCATTTAAGAAATGAAATTAACATGGAAAAACATTCAGAGACTTTATTTGCATATATAATCATTAACAGTGATATTGTTCCTGAGTTAAGTTGGGGCGACAATTACATAAATTTGATTACCTTTTAAGCAGTGACTCTAGAGTATCAGTAATTGGTAAAGTGGATCTTTCTGTAGCTGTCCGTTATCGGGTGATCGGTTTTTCTTTCTCTTTTACTTTATATTAAATTATTAATTCATCAGAAATAATGAACAAATGGTTCTAATAAGGAAAGAAAATTAAAATAACCCATCCCCACACCCTGATTCACATCCGAAAAATGGACAAATGTTAACGAACGTCTCCTACTGCCAGTAACTGGGTAATTGACGGTATGAAATCGAGAAAATTCATTTTCCACCGACTTGTAGAATCCATTAATTATATTGTTGCAATTTATTATTCAATAGGCCATATGCTGACGATCCTACAGGATAGTACATGATGCATAAAAGGGAATTTATACAGCGCCCAGCATCTCGGACGAGGAAATTTGTACGTTGAAAAATGGGTTAAAATACATGTGTCATATATTTTTTTTACATACTTTTTATGGCGAAGGAAGTGATGGGGATGTGATTATCATTTGTACTCCCATAAGTGTAGGGAAACAGTTCAATTTTAGAGAATGAATCATCAATGCATCATCAGATCATGTAGGGAGTTAAAATATTAGCATTAATGTTGCACACGAATACGCAAAAGCTGCATTAGAAGCTTCTACGGGATTCATTATGCAATATCACGAGAAGAAGCATCATCACATAATGCAGCATCACGAACACATGATGGACGATGAGAAATATTTAATAAAAAATGCTAAATGGAGTTGACGGAATTATGAAACTTCAAATGAAATGATGAAATTATGAAGAATTATGAATTATGATGAATTATTAAGGAATGATGAAACTATGAAATTATGAAGCATTAAAAAAAATATGTTTTCCTATTTTTATCTGAATCATATTGCTTGACACAATCGATTATCTCGAAAATCTCGAAATCATGAAGCCGCGATTCCTTACTGGTCCACCTAAAGTGGCGCGAGATTACAAAGTCGTAATTCTGTTACAGAAATCGTTTCATACCCGTGCGCTGGCGCGCGGTACGGATTCTGGTTCTCTATAAAAAATAAGTGTAAATGTCTAGTTCAGGTCCACCAAAGAATTCTGTGATTTGTTTGAGGATCTGGTCACCTTTTCATCCGGAGACAAGTAGTATAGAAATGACTGTTAACACACCGCTGTCTGCGTTATCCAGGGCCGCGACGAGGACGTGCCGGTATTGTCAACACCGAAGACAACACATGTTGCTACATTAACAGACAACGGACACATAAATAGATAGATTTTCTAATCGTCTTGAGCACATTCACCAAAACTCTGAATTTGCTTCACCCGACGACCTACCGTTACTAATTGAACGCGACGAGTGATTTATCCGTCGCTACCCTTCTGTAAGAAATAATAAAATAAATAAATATTAAATATAATTGAATTTAATTACTCACTCATAACGTCACAGCATCACGGGAGGGGGGATAAAGACATTTCAAGGACAACAGAGTTTACCTCCTGTCTCCGTGTTGTTTCTTCGCTCTTCTCTCTCTGTTTTCTGTACACTGAGAGGATATGAATGGGTTTTTCATGAAAGAAATTATTATTTTAATGATTATTTTTGGTAGAGCTGGGCCATATACTTACCAAAATTACGATGTCGTCACTACAATTTTTCGGACCACTTTCGTAATCGACGAATGATGATTGAGTTGTATAATTTTTATTGAAAAGTTCTTTTCCTGGCGGTGATACTCGGTGGTACTCAAATGCATAATTTTTTTTTTATTCAAATTGTCTTGAACATAGCTTAGTTTATTTATTCATCCAAACTCGTTATGTTATAATGCTGTTCTTAATTGTCTTTTCTTCTTGATATCCAACGGTTTTAGACTCTATTGTGATGTACCTACAGTTCCACTACAAGTTTAGAATGACCAGTGTAAACAGGTCCTACAGCATACAGCATTTCAGTTATGAAATAGTTACTTATAAAACCCGTTAGTTTCTTGAAATTAATTAAATAGTTCATGCTAATGGAATTAATTCAATTTCTGGTCTTGGTTATACGAAAAAAATATTATCGGCGTTTGATCAAGAACGCGGTTTTTTTTTCCAGAAGTTTGTTGTCAGCCCTAATTCTAACAACACTATATCAAATGCTATTTGGGATAGAATTATCTTCTGGGTTCTCCGCCATTGGGATTAGAGATTCCATAATGATTCTTAAGATCTTCGTATTTTTTTTGACTTGATCAGATATTGATAAGAGTGTAGAAAACCACTGACGACTGAAGCTGATGGGCTCAAAAACAATTCGCATAGTCAAGATTCATCAGACTGTAACCGGCGACAAGATCAGCCCCCATATTCCCCTCTTATCTGATTAGATTTCAATATAAAAATTGAGATCCGCTTTATTACGCATTCCCTTTGAAAAAAACTTGGCCGACCTTTGATCGATTGAGATTCAATGTTTCAGTCAAGTTTATTTTCCATTGAAACTAGTTCAACTCCATTCTTTATTTCATTTCATTTGTTTCTGTAACATGGAAAATTATTTAAAACGTTAACTTGGGAGATTTTTTTCAAAAACTTTCCGTTTTTATTTAAATATAAATTTTGGCGGTATAAAAAGCACCAGAAGAGACAAAAAATAATCATCAATCGGAAAACTAAATAAAAAAATAAAAATATGCTCATTCACTTATTCACTTGCGCCGATCTGGACTATCCATTTTTTCAGTAATCTTTCTTGTAAAAATTATATCGAGAATTATCCTGTTTCTTTTCCTACCTAATCCAAATCCTATCCGACGACTTCTTTGACGTCACAAAAATGTGGAACACTATAAAAACTTCCCCTCTTCCATGTAAAACATTTCCTTTACCCCATATATCGTTATTATAATTCTTTATCATTTAGAACACATGCCTTTTGGTTTGGAAACTTGAAGCATATATCCTCAACAGGAGTTGTAGTCATTTAAAGTATCCATTAAAGTAGCTCACTGCGACTTCATAATTGAATGTCAAAGTCGAATTATATCTTTTTTCTCCGACTTTATGGTCCAAGTCTCCTCCATAAGCAATTCCACCCTAATTTGAAAGTTCAACTCGGTGAAAGTTTCTCGGTATACGAGTTAGAATTTAGTAGTGGGGATAAGCGTGTGTTAGCATTTCCATCACTGGTACAGACTAACTTCTATCCTATAGGATAGTAGGTGAGTTGGAGTTCTCTTGCTTGAGCTAGATCAGCGGACATACGTATCCTCCGGGAACTGAGATACACATATATGTCATCTCATATAGTGCCTTTTACAACTGCATCAGTATCATCCGGTCAAAACTGCTTCGAGGCTTGGGTTAATTAAATATTGACATTGCGTCGTTTATGTCAAAAACACTGATCATAAGTTAAAGTAGTTGTTTGTAACATTAATTTTTCCTATATCAACATAAAACTGGGGTTAGATCTCCATTAGAACTAAATGCAACTTCAATAATTTATATATTTTTTTATACCTGTCTCGTTAAATTATTAATGTTTCTTTCTGCTTGAAATTAATGCGTAAAGCTCAGATCACTAATGGGATTACTATAAACCGAAATCTAGTTTGTTCATCGGAATTATATCTCAAATGTATCCAACTCATATTTTGAATATATCTTGGATGTTAACGGTCAAGTATATGATTTTTGCCACAATGTGTGTGACACATCGGGATACAATGGACATATATTTTCCCCGTGTGGGAATTTCGTGAACATATTATGATTATAGGAGGTTTGCAGTAGATTAGTACACGTTGAATTGAATATAATTGAAATCATATGATTTATAAAAATTGTATAAAAATTGTATACCTTCAGACGAGAAGGGGAAGAGAAGCATCGCTTCATTTATTCGAATACTAACACTCACCAATTTTATATCTTAAAGAGATCAATTGATTTAGTGTAATCATGTTTCATAATAACAGTTCCATAATAAGAGTTATTTCTTCCAACTTGATGTCATAAAAGGATGCATGATAATCAACATACGTTTGTATAATAAAGTATAAAATATATTTGATTCGGTACATCGGTACCGGATGCAAAAATGAAAAAATAACACTAATATAGAGTGTTCCTTTCTAAACTGAAAAAGTAAAAAAATTTAACAGTAGAAAGAGCAAAAAAAATGCAAGGAAATTCTGTGCCACTGAGCAAAGTAGCAAACGACAGTGTGAAACCTCGTCAGCCGGAGCATATGCTCACCACCTCTTTTTATTTAGTACTTTGAGAATGTGAAGTCGACGAGTGTGAGTGATTGGCAAGTAAAGTGTGTACGATGAGGGGAGAAGTGTCTGTATCGCCCCAAGTTCCCCTCGAGTGACTCGAGAGAGGAATCTGCCGATGAATAGAGAGAGGGTTGGGGTTTACTGCATGTGCCACGTGATAAGGTCAGGTGGCCCTCTTATTTATCGTTCCTTTGCCACCTTGGGCCTTTCATCACCAACCGTTAATAATATGCTTGCTAATTCATCAAACCGAGTGAAAAATGTTCCACCTATAGGCCCTTTGGATTTTCTCGAGCTAATGCAAACTAGTCCACCGTTATGCAACGATTCACTGCGCCATTACAATTCGTTGGTTATGGTTTAATGTCTTTGTTTATGATCGACGATAAATTTGTATATTTATAAATATGGGGATCATTAACAGGACAATGGATATCAGGAGCAGAGCGACACAACAGCAAATTATATCATGGCAATAATTTACTTTAGCTTCTCTCAAGTTTTTGTAAATAGATCGATCGATCATAATTTATAAATATTTACACTTCAGCGTGCAGTAACTGGCCTGCACTCTAAAATATGAAATAACCTCCTCCAAGCGTAATACACTAATAACAAAAATTGTTATTGACGGGTAATTGAGAAATGGTTTTTAGGGGGAGATATGGAGAGGAAGAACGTAAATTTCATATATATTTCATATGCAAAGACGAATCGATAATTAATCGTTCAGATCTCACTGCACAAAACACGAACCGTAAAATACGATATTAAAGCGGTAATTAAGGAGGTTTTTAATTTCGTTAATTGTGAGTTTGAGAACGTAATTTACGTTTTCGAATTCACAAATTACAATGGGAATTCCATAAATTACCAATTCTAACTCGTAAATTACATGTTCGTAAAGTACGGGTTCAAAAACGTGAATTACGATAAATAATAAATATAAATTCCCTTTTGGGTGACATTAAATCTTTACGTTCTACGTGATTTTTATCGTGATAGTGATCCGAGCCGAAATTTTTCCGGTAGTAAGTCGAAAAAAAAACACGGTTACGTTTTTAAAATCGTAAATGCCATTTTAAATCTCGTATTTTACGTTTAATGTTCTCCGTATACGAAATTCATTGTCGGTGGATGAAGATTGGATAAGCCGTGTAATTTGATCAAGAATTTTTACTTGTCTGGTTGTTGAGAAATTTCAGGAGTGATCTATATTATGTCTCACACAGATGTAAGATGCGAGTGGAGTAGTACGCATTCATGCATATTGGGCCAAGGTGGAGATGAACAGAATTGTTCCACGTTCAACCGAAAATCGATGAAGCTCCTTTGAGTGCATCTCGGCTATTTAGGACTCAGCAATGAGTTTACATCAATGGAGTAATGGCGAGCAATATTGATTGATCGTTTATCAATATTTTGAGAGAAGGAAGGGTAGGGTAATTGTTCTCAAGATTCGTACTAGATTTTTCAAGAATTACCAAGCCTCTCTCTAAACTTCATTATAGTTCGACACATCGAAAGAAATATACGTGTACTTTAGATGCATATATTGACATATTTATTTTTTCAATATATTTCGAATATCTTAGACGATTTTAAAGATCTTTTAATACTCTTGTATTGATTAATTCGTGATGAGTATCCCCTCAATAATTACAGAAATTGTTCTGTACTGGAATGATAGTTAAACAAAATTACCAAAATCTTCTCTAATATTATCAAATATAATAAATGAACACTAACTATTTATCCGTTTTTTTAATCTTGGACAATCCACTCTAAAATTATTCAGATAATTAAAAATGGCATTGTGTCTCGTTGTTAGCAATACCAATCCTCATCAATTTCTTCATTAAAAATAATTTTTTATGGATATCGCATTGGTGATGGTATATATTTACTTCAAGTATAACGTAAATACTTAAATCAAGTATAAAATACACTTGATCATTAATACTCTGTACTATGATGACTATCGTATATTAGGAGAATATGTATTTAAATATGACAAAGTTTTTAAGTTAAAATAAGATTCCCAGAACTTTACACTTTGTTCAATAATTTTCATGACTTCATAACCATTTAATGATTGTTTTTGCTGAATTGTTACACAAACAAATGTAAGTTCGTAGTGCTAATCTGCTAAACAATTAGCAATGATCGATTACAATTGATAATGATTATTATTAAAATGACTTTTAAGCAGTCATGAGTTTTTTTCTGTGTAACAATAAATTATTACAAGATTTTTTGTTTCAAGCGGAGGAATTCAATACTCTTATTGAATAATTAATTGTTGTGGTTGATAAAAAATCATTTGATGCCAAAAAAATGATGAATATTCAATTAAGTATTCTGCCCTAGATTTTGATCTTATATAAGTGGAGTAAAGTTGAAATTGCGTTCAGCGTGAAAAAAATTCCCATCCTTGTGGGCGACGTGGGTCATGCATCTGAGAGTGAAAATTCCCTGCATACCCATTTGAAATCTCATAAGGAATGCACGGGGGCATGTTTCTTTATGGAAAAGTTCGCGGTATGTTCTGTATATTGTTGGTTCTTGGATGCAGAATACGAATTCTATGGTATCTGTATTCCACAGTTGCGCAATACTTTCGTTCGACATTATCAGAATTTGTCCATTTGGAAATATTGCCACCCACGTGCAATGGTGTCGAACCACTGCGAAAATCCACCTTTTAGAAAGAGAATACGATCTGAAGTTGTTTTGTATTGAAATATATTGTAACGCTCAGTGCAGATATTTTCAATCATGATCGGTTAACCTTTTATATAAACCTCCCCTTCAGAAAAATCATGAATTATTTTTTACATCGTAATTTGGCAAGATTTATTAAGAGTTATACAAGAAACTTCATTTTAAAAAGAGTTCATTAATCAGTTATTCTTATGTGTTTTTATAAATAATTAATTTATCAATACTTTTTCATTTATCATTTTTACAAATAGAAAAAACTGATGTATAGAATTGATGTATCGTTATTAATTTATCGCCCAGTCATTTTCGGATGAATTTGTGTAGTTATCTCAACCCGGAATAACTTCAATCCTTCAATGAAAGAAAAAATAGGGAAATTAGTGAATAAGACTAATGAAATTAATGAATAGTCGCGGACAGATATGTGATTATGGCGGCTAAATATTGAATTGAATAAATTCGTTTGAAACAGCTAATTGAAATGTTGGAGTGCAATTTTAATTTTATTCGCCTGCAAGAATTCACATTTAAATTTAGTATTCGGTATATATGCCTGAGGATGCATTCAGTTTACAAACATATTTGGTAGCCTCAACTAATTATTCATTCTCGTATATTAAGATTAGAAAAATATTTTCAACTCCCCAATAATCATAAAAGATTAATATGATTTTTAAAAATCAATATGAATTGAATAAGACATTTTTCTGTGTCGATTTTATCTAATTATTATGTCATCAATAGTATATTTATTTATTCTTATTACATATTTATTAAGAAACAGAAAATTGTCGCGAATCTATCATAATTTAAAATTAATCAAATAGTTACTTCAAAAATATTTTTGGTTGCTTTAAATTTTATTTAATAAAAAAAAACACTTTTGTTCCCAAACAAATAGATATACTGCATTTTACTAAATTTTTCTCTACGTGTTTAATCATCGTATAATGGGAAAAAATTAGCGAGCAATTAGCGATCCAATCAGCCATGGAAATACCAACTTCAATAAAACTTGAGGGAAAGTGTTATTGGATAGAGTTCAACTAATGCGCATTACCGTGAAGCAGAAAATCCCCATATAAATCCCGTAACAGAACCCCTATTGTATCCCATGGAATAGATGTAACATATTAAATCCCATAAATAAAACATAACACTCATAAGTTTTCTAGCCCTTGGAATTTTTGGGGTTCCCTGGAACTCCTTCTACCTATCACATACAAAGATAAATTAAGAAAAAGGCCGAAAGATATGAAGAGGCATATAGATAAGACTTATGTTATTATTCTTACAATACCCTGCGCCCTCTCTTCTCCTAATGAATTTTTGCCCTTATTTCTTTATTATGGAGACATATATAGAAGGATTTTGTATTTCTTGATTCGTAATCAAAATTTATATCACAATTTTCATTACGCATAATCTTTACTCAGATTTTGTAATAAAAATATGGAAATTTACCGAACGAATATATTTTTGAGGTATGTTGTAAAATAATGAAGTCGTAGTTACATATTTGGCCTAAGAAATGTGGAGGAAAGTCGATAAAACAATTTGATATTTTGTTTAATTACCCCAGAACAGCAGGTTTATATTCAACTCTTCGTATAAGTTCGTTCTTTTTTATAAATTTCTGAGGAACGGTTTATAGAATGAACGTGAAAAAATATACCATTGTTAATGTTAATTGTTATTCAATATCTCACGAAGTTTCACCACCGTGCAAACAATGTCCTATATTCTCAGTAAACTTTTGCAAAAAACTCAAAACTTTACCGAAAATCCTGATTTAAAAAATCGTTGTCCAGTCTAGTCACTTGATACTTTCAGCCCCCAATTTCATCCCATGAATTTTCGAAGCTCACGAAGTTGGCTCAAATGGCTTAAATCTCATCCATTCATCTCTACGCAAACCGAAGTCACGACTATTTGAACATCAGGAAACCTGAAGTTGAGATGTCACGCCTGCTTTGGCGGTTTAACATTCGGCCAAATTTTCAGCACCCGTAGAAGCAAAAAATGAGGTGTTTCCGATATCATTTGAGAGCTCATTTTCTGGGCTTTCGACTGATACTAGTCTCATTCGCCTATGGCCAGTCTGTATTGGACTATAAACGATTGAACATGATTACAATGTGTCGCATCCATTCTCTGTATTAAGGACATATACTGGAATTTTTGTGATTCAAATATCAAAATATCACAATGTGTCTGTCAAAAAATACAATCTCATTGAGGTCTGGTGAATATTTCTGATGTAAATGATTACTTTTTTCGGCTTATATTCCGGTCCTGCCCCCCTTTTTTTGGCTAATTGATTGTATCCCAACCTATGTATGCGGGTGTGGATCCTACACTGTACCCTGTTCACTGTCCTTTAGAACATAGGAGTGACATAGGAAACCACAGAAAAAACCAGGTTGGTAGAGGCGGTTGTTCTATTGGCAGCCTCCCGCTCATCGATGTCTGTTGAAAAATTCGATTCAACGGGGAATAGAACCTACAGCTTTCAGAACACTAGACTAGCACCTAGCCACTGAACTGTTCACCCACGTCGGTGTAAATGACTATTGGAACATGAATTTATTTCACCAGTATCCGTTCAACAAACGTCGATGAGGACACTTTCACTGTCAAAAATATATCTTTTTTCACTCCTATACCCTTGCAGGTCTCAACGATTTGTTTCCTTCCAATCTCGTAACCCCCTGTATCGTATTTGCCGAAGGGAGAAAAAAAAACTCATTTGAGGGAAAAAACCTGCCCTGGCACAGTCGTCCTTTTGATGGGACTACCACTCGGCAGTGAAACTATTAGATTAGAGCGCTATAAATTTTCACTGCCGGTACCCCGGATCGAACCCGGATCATTGGCATGCTGGTCTAGCACTCTAACTGCACGGTTACTACCGTCGGTCACTGTGAAAAATATATAAAAATTATCAAAGGTGAGAAAAAACAAGCAGTTAACCGAGTCTACCTGGCCGGGGACATTTAACCATTACTTTATGCTTTAATTATTTTTAAATCATTTTTCATTTCTACCACTACAGTTGGTACTAAGCTTCCGAATGTATCCGTAGCTATTGCGGCACCAATTTTTGCGGTAAAAAACTAAAAATGGTAATATCTCTTTAGTGATTCATCCGATTCAGCTCAATCAGAGGGAGCGCATACAACGAATTTTTTCCAACACCATGAAAACTGAACTATCACGATAAATTTATACAAATACATATCTATTTTGATTGATCTATGTATGTCATTGGGATGAAAAAAAAAGAAAATGGCTCGATAGTTTTTGAAATATCTGCAGAAAACTTTTCAGAAACCGTCAACGATATTTTGAAAACTAGTGGACCAATCGGACTGAAATTTATTATGGGTCAAGTTCATATCATGGCCTCTGAACGGGCAATTTCAGATTTTTGGGAATTAATTTACCCGTTTATTCTTCTTCATTTGTAAAAATTGACCATCTGCACATTCATACATGGTATCAAACATCGTATTTTTACGTTTCAGACCGTTCTACGTCATTTTCAGGTAAAATTAGAAAATCGAAAAATCGAACGATTGTCATGCTTCAATTCAGAAGCAAAAAACGAAAAAATGGTGCGATCTTCCTGTGACGGGGTATACATATATTCGTACCTTTATATGATGCTGAGGGAGATGAGTATTTTGAAAAAAAAAATTTTAATGTGTTGAGTGGTTCATGAGATATTCAAGGAAATACATTAGGACAAAAGGTGTAATATGTCTAAAACCGTTTGGCCGATTGCGTCCATCCAAAGTAAAAACCTATGTTATGAAGGCTACGAGTGTTAATTGATCGTGTTCTCAATCATCAAACCTAAAAACGGCGATTTCAGGAAATTTTATTCGAATAAATGTCGATATTTCAATTGATATAGATAGGACCCGCAGAGGCGAGTATTTTGAGAAAGAAATTGAAATCCTTGCAGCAGTTTTTTTGCCACTTGATAGGACGGCTTCAACAGATTACGGTAATCTTTTTGGTCGAAGGATTCCGAATATATGATCACAGATAATAAAAATATTATATTGCCCTAGTTCAGGAAAATAAACGGAAATCTATGAAAATTTGTGAATCATTGAATAATCATAAAACGTACAAACGGTATATATTTTCTACGTCAATCGAATCCAGAGTTTCCTATAAATTTCCAAAAGACATAAGAAATGAGAAGATATCGATAATAACTCGTCAAAGCATCACCAAAATCATGCACCGCGCTGGCCTTACCACCGAAATCAAAGATACGAAACCTACTGCGCACTTTGTGCGCCGAATTTGAATTTGGCGGTTCGAGTTGACCAATGAGGATCACTTCTACGCGTTTCGAGATATTTCGACTCGGGCAAACTTCACTCTTGTGTTTCTACATTGAGAATAAGGAAAAAAAATACTAGAATGAACTATCAAATATGCCTAATTAAGAACTTTATACTTATATTCTAGGCGGTGCTATGAGGCTGCACGATTATTAAACGTCAGTGGACTTATTATAAATTTCTCTCGGTGTGTGTCACCTGTGTCGTTCTCGAATCCAACTGGATAATACCGAAAGTGGTCTTACAAGTAGTGCGTAAATCCGTGAGTATTGTGCAATCCATCCTTTTGGCGAATCATCAAAGTGAACTAGAGTTTCTCACGCGCATTGCATTCGAATTGAAATCCCCACACGTCGAATGTATCGTACCTCTCTCTTTGCGACTTGACCGTATTGACGATCTGAGGATCATGGTTACGGTTCATCACAAAATGGTACTGCAACGCCATCATCAATTTTACTGTGATTCAGTGCATTATATTCAACAGTTATTAAAGTGAGTTGTCTCCTGGATGCAATTTCATATACACATTATTTGACTTTTAGTGATTGACCTTAAGACGTATTAAGTGAGTAGTAGATTTTTAAAGAGTAATCCAAGTTTAACGGGTTTACTTTATGGATCAGGGTGAAAGGAGAAGGGGAGGATAAACTGGTATAATTACAGAAGACATTTACGGCCAATGTTAAGTCGCATTCGATTTATTGAAATCTCCTCTCGTTTTTTTTTCACGAGAGTTATATCGTCGGGTTTGAATAACGATCGATGAGCAATCGATGGATTTTGCTCGAAAATTCTCATGCTATGAATGGGATTCTATTTGTTTAGATTTGGTGTCAGGGACAGATAAAATTTGCAGAATATTATATTCGAAACAGTATATAAAAATATATTTGAAATTGGTCTAGTTTTAGCAAAAAAAAATTAATAAGTTAAAAGTTTTGTATATATTTGTTGTATGTTGAATTGCGTATATTTATTCAATTGGCAATTTAATTAAATTCTATTTATTATATATTTCTCTTCTGATAGAAAACGGTTGAAAAACCAAAATAACTGGAAAATTATGCTCAATTCATTTTTTTTTATTTAGTTGCAAGTTGATTCTGTTTTTGAGAATGTTTTTTGTTTAGAATTTCGCGACGTTTTTAAGATTAAGGTTTTTAAAGCGTTAATGAAAAAGTTTAATATAAGAAAGCGGGAAAACGAGAGTTTAGAGAAACAAAACAAACAAAACAAATGCAAGATTTTTCTATTATATTTATGCAGGGAAACGAGTATATACTATACTTAAATCTGATATAACATATCCTTGATATACCATATTTTTCCGTGAAGATATAGTTAATTAATATATATTTATTATATAGTTTTCTAGCACTTTGGATAAAATGGGTCCCTGTAGTTTTTCCATCTCTCATATAAGTATGAAATTCTTCAGGATTGAAGTTTTCCGGTCATATATTTTTCAAAAGTATTTTTCTAACGGTCAGCAATAATCCACTTCTGGAGTGATAGTTTTGGTTCTATTCCTACTTCATCCAAGTTATCGTATTTTATCCTTTCATTCTACTTTTCATTGCCCCCCTAAAGCCCAATGTGACTTTAATAATGGAAGAAATAATATCGATATTGTCGGATCTCTTTGTATTCAATGGAGGAACAAGAGGGAGTTAATCGATTTTTTGTCGTCGGAAATTCATTGGCACTGGAGTTTCAATTGGCACTCGAGAACCATCACTGCTCTGTCACCCACTAAAATTGTTGGAATTGAATTTCCAGGAATTTGAAGATATAGAATATTGATGAAAAAAGAATATTTATAAGATTAAAATAGTAATTATGATTTGCCGAACTCGAAGTCATTCTTGGAATAATGATGAAGAAAATGGAATGTAGATGAGAAACTAGAAAGATAACTCTCTCATTCTACAGTAGAATAATAAAAATTATTATCCAAATGTATAATTCTAAAAATCATATTTTGAGAGTTGGAAGAGATTTAGTGTTAAAAATAGCTGGTGGAAAATTTTGGAAGGTTTTTTTTTAAACTTTTTTTTATTATTTATGAAGACTGTACAAAGAGAGATCGTCATGAAATTTCCATTTTTCGAAATTTATTCATCTAGTAATCGTGATTCAGTAATTTTGACATTATTATCAATCAAAACAGGTGGTCTGATTAGTTAAAAAATAACTTCTAGTATCTTAAATACGCATTGAAATATTCCTTCCAAGACTAACAAAAAAAGTTCCAAAAATTCTTACAATTGTACTTTCGGCTTTAAATGCGAATATCGGGGTCGCTTAATGTCGTCGGTCAAAATCGGTTGACATCGAGTGTACAAAAACCAGTCTTATTTACTAGACCGGACCCAGTGGGTAAATATACTGTTTTTTATCGCATCCTTATTTAATAATTTATAAATTTTCATCCATTTCTCTCAAATTTTCCTCGATTTACGGGAAAGTTTTGTGAGTTTTTGCAAAAGATTACTAAAATTTTTGCACGATGTCATCATTTTTTTCTTTTTTGAATAATAAGACATGAGACCCATCGTTGTTATGTTGTTCTGACTGTTCGGTAGTTCTATTTGGAAGTCGTTGTTGTTCGTTGTATTCATCGAATCGATATATTGATTTCTTCATGTGAATAACGGTTCAATATCATATTTCTGCAAATAAGAGATAAATTTTTTTTAGATATATCTTCATTCCTACAACAAATATTTTGCGCCTCTAGTCATATAGCTTCGAGCCTCTCGTGCTATCCTCTCTTTCTTCTTCTGGGCCCCAGAAGAATCTGGAGTACCATGGGGCGACTTTGGTTACTCCACCCATTTGGCTTGTACTGAGGGAAACCATGGAAAATCTCAGTCATGCTACCGGCCGGTAATGCAGGAATTCGACTGTATCCATCGTTCACACTGACTCGGTGAGCACAGTAGTTCTCTGCATGTGTGCCTAACGCCAGTAGTCTCCCGCCGAGAAGTCTAACTAAGCAGACACCCATCCAAGTACTAATCCGACTAAACGTAGCTTAGCTTGGACGACCGCCGGAGTTACACACCACTCCTCCATGTGACTAATACCGTCGCTTTATTTCTGCAAATAAGATATATTAGTTCTAAGATTATCTGTTATGTCACGAAACGTTCTCCTAGTTGAAGGACAACTTTTTGATTAACGAAGTATTCCCGGAAAAATAAAAAACTAGAAATATGAACTATGAACTGCGTAGGATTCCATTACCTAATTACGGCCCCGGAGATCTTTTTTGGGAGAAACAATGGGGTTGGAAGATATGCTTGGTAAAAGACCGTTCTTTGGGTCATCCCAGGCCATGGCGAGGATGTGGTGGTGTTGTTGGTCCCAAAGACAACACATGTTGGTACAATTGAAGATAATAGACACACAACGAAATGAATGAATTTAAGGTGGTTGTCGCGCGACAGTCTCTGTAAAAAGTTTATCCGCTGTAAAACGGGCCAGTTTAGAACACAATCTTTTAGCGGTATATAGTCTCACTTGATTGATTGCATTGTGCATGGATAGCTAAAGCATAACTATATATTTTCTATATTAACTATTTTCAATTATATAAATTTATGAATTTCCGATAATTATATTCCGTAAACCAAACGGTCAATCGATTTGATTTTTTTTTCTGTATTTCCTCCCACGATGTATATTCCACGTTTTTTTTTATTTCTGAAACTGTCGCGCCGTTGATTTTTAAAAAATTCTAATCGGCAAAACTCCATTTAAACACGTGTTAAATCACTCGAATTTCAAAAATTTATATCTCAAGTTCAAAACGGTCAATTGCAAACGGAAAAGGCTCATTTTGTTGCTAATTTTTCAAACTATTCACCATAAAATTTTTAACGAAAACTGTCGAAAAACATTCTACACGACAACAACCTTAAGTAATCTTGGACAGGTTTCAGTCATCAATATTATACCCAATATTATTATATACCATCAATAACTAAACACAATGAGTTGTATATCTCACGCTACCCTCCTGTGTCTATTCAAATTGTATTGAATATAATTTCGCTTACTCGTCGTGTAAACAGCGATAGCATGGCTAAGGTATTTCCAGACAAGCCTAGAGACCTGTCCAAGGCTACGTCACGTTGTATTTATTATTCACATATTTACCTGTTTACACAACCACTAACTCATTGACTCGTTTAAATGAAAGAAATTACAATCTCTTTTATGCATTATTTGGGGTGGGAATAAACTAGATATTTGAAAAGAAAATGAATCTAGCTATCTTTATATTTTAATTATGACAATAATTAGGACAACGCTAGGTGTAATTTTTCGTTATTAACTCAAGGAATGTTACTGACAAATATTTTAGGCTTTATAAATAATCACAAGATTCTGTGTCAATTAATCCTCAAAATAATCTTCTGCATGCACTGTTGATCTTCATAATCAAAATTACAATTGAAAGATTCGAATTGATGAAATGATCTCATGGGATATGTACAACATGAATTCAATAATAAAAATGTAATACAGATTAAATAATTATTTTAGGAAAGTTCTTAGTAAATTTTGATCGCTGGGACTTTGGATTTAGAAATTTTTTAAGTGGTTTAGTCTCCTTACCCACAGTTGAGCGATATTTCTTAAATTAATCCTTCGGATTATATTCGTAAAGCTTTCGATGACACGCCCATCTTTCGTCACTGGAATGAGAGTTTTCTCAAATCTCATTATGAATATTTGCATCACTCGCTTCTTATAAAGCTGAGCTTGGATAGTTTTTGGTTAAGAATGTCTGCAAACACGAAACAGTTAAGTAATTCTCTTAAAATACAAGAAACATTACTAGTTTCGATTGAAGGATGCAGTGTTCCGGTCAACTTTCGTTCAATAACTATCTACAATTCGCCTCTCTCTGGACAATAATTGCATTGGAGGGTGAAACATACCGATCGATACCGCAAGTAATTTCTACCAACCCAAATTAACGCTTCACGGTTGTTTCTTCGATTTTTAATAATGTGATATTTAGAAATATGACCCGACTGTTGATTGGTCAAAATTATGGCGTGATTGATTCCACTCATTCTCTAACAGAATCTATCAATTATCTATCCCTCTATTAATGATTTTACAATTGTGAGTTTAATACTGAAAAAATTGTACGGGATACTTGTGTGAAAAAGCTATTTCATGGATCTTTGGACCCGATATATGTCGGGTAATATTTTTGTTGAATTCTTGACGAAACTAATTTTTTTCTCACCGTGCAATACATTCTAACCTCCCGAATTCTCCAGTCAACGAAATGCTCCCGGAATGGAACAAATAAGTAGATTATCCCAACATATGATCAGACCAGTGGAGTTTTAGATTCACCACCACGAAAGGCGATAATATGAGTGGAATGATCGATTCGCGCCACGGGGTGCTATACACTCCTTTGAGCCTTTCCTCATCTCATCGTTCGATTTTCCCTTATCTCGCCCCTCACCATCTCTTCGTTCCACCAGAGAATCGCTCTCTTCGCCAAAGGACACGGTTCGTTCGACAGCCAGCGACACGAGCGATGCATGCCCGGTTACCCCATAAAAAAAGTTTAACGCCTCGTTTCATAGCGTAACCCCCTGTCCATTTATGCCAACTCCTTGCACCTTTTTTTTCCTACCGTTGTTGTTTAACGCCTCTTTTTTTTTCTATTTTTTCCTCGCAACGCGAGCTGAGCCTTGTGACCCTATATTAGCATGGCCGATTGAGTTAACGGATGATCGTTCAACCGATCTCACTTGATATGCCTCGATAGCGCGATGATACCGGGATGCTGGGTGTCGTCGGTGGATCGGGTTGTAACGCTAGATTTAACCGATCCGTTCACCGTAGCTTATGGTGATGCTTAGTTAGTCATCGGGAGCGATGTATTCTTTGCCCAGATTAACGAGGCATTGTACCAATTCTTGTCTCTCGGCGATTGCACGAGAGTTAACAGCAAAATGGGATACAATTAGCCATTTTCTGTAATGAACGGTGGTTAAGTAATATGGAGTCAATTCTCAACAGCAGGCGAGTTTACTTGAAGTTTTGTATGGTCGAGTGCAAAAGAGGTTAGGATAATTTTTTCGTTTGACCGTCATTCAATATTCAATATATTGAATTAAATATATAAATGTTACGGGTAAGGCCAATAGAAATAATGGAAATAAATACAGGACTGTTAGAGTCGATTAAATATCCGGAATTGCAAGTAAAAATATCAAATTACTGACGTTTTTCAAAAGCTGAGGTTATTTTCGTTTTATTTCAAGTGTTTCTGAACATTTAGCGGTCAATTTACACATATAATTTGAAGAAAAATTATCAGGCGCACATATAAACTTTATTTATAAATACTGCTCCCTTATATGTTTGGCTCGATGATAATGACTGGTGGTTTTCAGATTTTTTTGGAACATTTCCAATGAAATTCGCTGATTACAATAAGAGATTTCTGATCCAGTATTATTAATAACTCTGGTATTTGGTACGACGTCGTGGATATCTTGTTGAGACATTGCTAGGATGATATGAGATCAAAAAGAATTTTTGGAAAAAATCGTCATCTGGTGAGCCTGGTCTCAGCAACGAAACCCCGATTGATCCGCACGGCAGGTTTTCTTAACGCTGATCCAAACATTTTTTAGATAATTCATCATTTGTATAGGTAAGGAAAAAAATTCCATTGATAGAAGACCGATCAAATCGTCTGGAGGGACCTACATAGATAAAGGTTGTCGGATCGTATTACGTAATAGCTGTCAATCCGTTGTTGAGACAGGGTTGGGATGTCGGAATTGAGTGACCGATATTCAATATGGGTCTTCTCAAAGAATTCAATAGTGCCGGTGGTGTCTGTGGGAGTGACTAGAAAAAAGTGTATTTTTGCCAAATATTCATTTATTCGAAAAAAAATATTGAAACTCGTGAGTTAAAGAAGGGCAGTTTATTAAAACAAGATAGGAAGAAAAGCCAGAAGTCAAAGAAAAACAAACTAAAGAGTTATTAGTTACTAGCTTTGCAGATCAGACGATCGTTTTAAAGAACCGAAAGAGTAGGTTAAAATATGTAATCAAAGGAATTCGTAAGAAATGAAAACAAACAAATTATAAAAAATTATAACAAAAAAAAAAAATTATATCAGTGTTTATGCTGATATTTGCAAATAAAATCTTTTTGCAAGGTTAAATCCCTTCCTTAGATACAAACTGCTAGCTAAATTAATTTGTTAAAAATAACGCTTCGAAGTAAATATCCGTTGTGATGATTTTATAATAATAAAATGTCAATAGTCTATAAAATGGATATATAGGACATAATAATATGACTGAGTCGTTGACAGTAATGCTCGTAATTGAAAACTAATGAAGATACTTTGGAAAATATCTGACTAGAGACAGAAGTAATAAAAATTAAAGAATAAATAAATAATAAATAATTAGAGACTTCTGTGGAGTAAAAGGGTATTCGGATAAACATGTATTTTTTCCTCACTGAATTTATTTTCATTGTAATTTTCAAATTCATTTAATGTCATAATTACCATTCCTGCATTCATTGTTGGACGTTCAAGTGAAATTGAAGCTGGTGTGGTCGGACGTAGGTGTATTGAATAAGTTGATACATTCAGAACGTGACATTCATTGACATCGCGGAAGGATAAGCGTACAATTAATTTTATTCTGATGTAAAGGGCAATACCACCTGCACCATTAATCTTCCGTCAATGTAATTTACATCAATTAGCTGACGTAAACGGTAGTTGATGTTTTTATGAGAATAATGAGAACAATATTGTTCCGATCAAATTGAAATGGACGAACTCCTCTTGATGTTTGAATAATTAAGCAATTTTTTATAAGCGTTAATAAAGTTTGTTTGAAATTTGTTTCTGTTGATTGTCCAAAATGACAAGAGAATACAAAAATGATGAAATAATTGGCTAGTCGCGACGTAAAAGGTTCCATACGCATTGACCAGTTCGACATTAATATTCATCAAAGAGAATCTCCCACATGCCTCTGCAAATCCCCTCAATCTTTTTAATAAACCTCCAATCTCCATCTAATTCTCCATCACACGAACTAAAACTCCAAAAAGAAGAAAACCCTCTTCTTTCATTAAATCAGACTTTTCTCTATGCGGCGATTCTACGTTGGCGGTATTGGATTTTTTGGTGAATTCAGTCGGTGGCACGTGCTTTTTAAAAAAAAATACGGTATACTGAAAAAAAAAATGGCGCAATGGGGAAGTTGAGTTGCGGGGGATGAAAAAAAGTCAATCAAACAATCTTGTATAGGCAAATGGAAGGTCCATCGCGTTTTTTTTTTCATTGCACATAACGTTCGATTGCGTGGGTGGAGAGGGTCAGTCGAACTCACCAACCTCTGTACTTGGATTGATCACACTTGAGGGGATACCAGAGGAACTCCGTATATAGCTGTATATCAGGTCGGGAGAGAGGAGTTCATGTACACAGCGAAATGATTTCCCTGGGACGGGGCTAAATAAAAAGTAAAAAAAAAAACAATTTTATATACCACCAATGTACAATACAACGAATAGCTTTGGGAAATGTAGTACGATACTCGTTGAATTGTTTTGGAGTTAAATGAAAAAAGTCATGTATGAATTTCATCCATTTCATTTTCCCTTTTTTTGAGTGGATAATGGAAAATATTCGCCAATGAATTTTCAGCGGATTTTGGGGCACGAAATTCATGTTTGGAAAATTCCCATTTGAATTTTTTCACTTTGTAAAATAAAAGCTCGAATAAAATATATTTTATATTCGAATTTAATGTATTTATAATTAATTTAAGTAGATTCGATTGTTATAAAATAATAATTAACGCGCGCTACAGTCCGCTGTAATGATAAAAATCATGATGGCAAATCGTAAAACTCAATAAGTTCAGAATTCAAATTAACGACCTAAGACGAGCCAATGATCGATATATCGAGCTAGCGAGATCGATCGGTTGGTTCTTTCTATGAAATAGTAATTTATGTCATAAGGCCTGAAAAGTATTTTTCTGAATTTGTCAGGAAAAGTATTTTATTGAATTTGTCAGGAAAATCCTTTTTAAGCCATATGTCATACATTATTTTTTGTCACGAAGCCCAACTAACCGAGATCTGAGCAGGCCTAGGCCTGTAAAGAACGAGCTAAGTGACAAACAATACGTTTTAGTACAATTCCATTATGTATTATCTACAGATAAATTAAATAATACGAAACAAATGTAATTTTGTCTATGATTTCATATAAGTCAGTCACTTCAGCGGACATACATGAATAAATCTTTCGTTTTTTACTAAAAATTTCCATGGAGGAAAACAATTGATGAGTCAGTGAGACAATTTTTTGTGTGCCTGTAAATAATTTAATAAAACACAATAATATAAATAAAATATTAATAAAAATAGGATAAATATATGGTAATTTTCAATTCGAGTTTATTTAATTGCGAATTCTGGTTGAATCCAGGCTTTAGCTTAGGGTAGCTTGAGTCAAGCCTGCTTTATACTGGTGGGGCTATGTTGGGCCTCAGTCTTGGGCTAGGCTGAACTTTTCAAGCTTAGTCCAATGTTTCACTTCCTACACCTCCTACGCTAGGTTCAAGCTAGGTTCAAGCTAGGTTTAAGTCAGTCTAGAAACAGACTTGGCTTGTCGGGGTCTAAGCCTGGTTCAGGCTTGGTCCAATTGTTAATCCCTCCCTGGGATTGCCAATAAGTGGCGTGTAGAGAACTTCGACATTCAAGTTCTAAAAACTGTTGAAGAATCATTAGAATCATCAGTCCCACATTGAAAATGGAATGCATTAGAATCAAATACATTTACTTTATAACATACTAGGCAATCACAATAACATCTTCGTAGTCATGGAAATGATCAATCGATCCATCGAAAAATGAGAAGACGAATAAAAGATTGATAATGAAAACAATCATTCAGTGTCAATCTCTCTCATGATAAAGGATTTACTTGATGTATAGTGTACATATTGAAATGAAGCATGAAATATATTTATTTAAGGATATTTGGTTTTTCCATGTTTAGCTGATGAATTGAGATTTGGCATTGTCTTCTAGTCGGTTCGAATGAAGAGTTTGAAATTGCTGATGGATGATATCTCAGGAGGCTCCAAATGAATGATGAACAAAGGACAACTATGAAATTGTGATAGATCGTGGAGTACATAATCACTCTCTTCTCTCGAAAGCGGTGATGCATCGGTTTTGTAACCCTCGATCGCGGTTAGAACTGATTTTTACGATGTTCCATCGAAAGACAAAAAGCTCCTGATTTTGGATTTAATTCTGATTTAAAGGAGTCAAATATAGATTGATTAAACATATTCAGTATGTATTATATCCGGTATACATAATCAAATGGTGATGAAAGCTGAAGGTTGAGACAAAAAAATTCTTCTGGTCAATTAATTTATTGTTGCTATGTTAATTTACGTAGCACTACAGGAACCAGAAACAGATAATTCACCCGGGCATGATTACCTCGTAATTTGAAATCTCTTTTTTGGTGGACAGTGGGAAAATTTTAGTGTACTACATTCGTGAATTCAGAGGACAACCGCAAATATTTTCAATACTCTTTCGAACTTCGAAACTCTCTGTATTGAAGTAATTGATAGTAGAACGGAATAAAAAAAAGATCAAATAGAAAATCTGTTGTTGTGCACGTTTACATGTTTCCTGCAATTGCGTTTCAATTTTGAACGGAAAAACGGTTTAGTCCCTTGAGTGGATTTATCATTCAATGGTTTCATCACAATGTTTTTTTTTCAGGTAAAAAACGCATATGAATATAATTGGATGTTTTCATGTTGACGCAATTGTTTACTTATATCTATTAAATGATTAGTAATGACTAAAATGATTTAATTATTCGAAAATTTCAGAGAATTCACAGAAATAGGAATTTGGAATTGAACTATTTAGTCGCTTAGATGAGATTGGAATACGATTCTAATAGAATTTTGTTGTTTTGTGGAATTCCCGAATTTTCCGATTTTTATTTATCTTACGTACTTTCTGAAATTCTAAAGTTCGACTCGTCCTTTACTATAAAAAATAACTCCCAAGTAAATCTCAACGTGAAAAATAACTGGAATATTAAACTCCTCCCTTCAGATAAAATGAAAAAGTAATAAAATGAAAAAATGTTAAACCCTGAAAAAGTAAATGTTGGAAAAATGGTAGAGTGCCAAAAAAAAAACTTCCAATTCATGTCCAACAGTTACAAAAACGAGAGCCATGCAGTTGGCACGTATTTCAGTATAAAAAGTTGCACAAAAATAAGATAAAAGAAAAGAGTGTAAAAAAATTCTCGCATTCGGTTGCGACTGACCCGCGGCAATATATCCAACTACGAATAAATTGAGTTTTTCCATGTCGAGGAGCGATATTCTCGATTCCTTGGATTTAAAGATTCTCTTTGAGGAGTGAGGTATTACCGCGGGTCGAAGCGACTCCAATTGTTCCAGGAGGGTCGAGGGAAAAGGGAACGGCTTTAGTCAGGCGAATATCTCTTCTTCATTCTGTATTATCATTTCTTTCAGTTCTTTTATCTGCATTCAGCCTTCTCACCGAATTTTCCCTGGGGATTATTGGGAAAATCTTTGGAGGTCATTGCGGTAATTGACACGTATTAGTTTTCGTCAAATTCTTTTAGTATCAGTTTTCTTAAATTTACTATAACACTGTGAGAAAATTGAAAAATTTTCCATTTTTAGGTCCCTAAGGTACGGAAAAATCCCGAAAATGTCTGAAATTTCAAGCAATAACTTCTCAAATAATAAATCATGAAATACAATACGTTAAATACAATCAAATTTTCAATGTCATTTTATGATAATTGTCACACAAACTATTTATCGCACAAAGTTCTGTTTCAAATAAAAAAAATTTTACATTTTTTAAATCAATAAATAATTCTGTTGATTGCAGAATCAGATAATTCCCCACATATTCAGGTATTCCGAGGAAAATAATTACTTTTGCCAAGTAAATTTACGATCTATAAGGAAGTCATTTATATTTCAATGCGTGATTATTTCTATATCGGATATTCTGAGTGAACTCAGCGGGGTTCAAGCCCTTTGAACCAGGATTTCCTGCAGTGAAACTTTCTTTTTTGGTACCATAAATTCACTGAGTTTTTTTGAAGAAAAAATTCGGGTCCATTTCATAAAAAGCGTGCTTTTAACTCTTTTATGACAAAATCTCATGGAACGTGCTATATAAAAAGTATATAGCCATGTTCATTTATCGGCGTTTATCATATTATAGTCATTTAATGATGTGTACAATATGGGAAAAAATCGGCTATACAATGGGAGGGGGTAAAAGTTTGAACCTCGTTGAGTTCACTCAGAATACCTCATGTACTTGTGCCGAGTAAATTTACTTAGCGCAAAGAAATTAATTTCGCAGAAGATTTTTTTTCGTAGGGAAATTCTCTATTTTCAAATCTACGCGACCCTGCGAAACGAGATAATATTGAAAATTATGTCGTATTTGACATTCTGTTTTCATGATTCCTCTGAAAATTCAAGTTTTCATCGAAAAATCAATTATATTAAATGAAAAACTTAATTTTCCTCAATTTTCAAGACAAATTCAGTGAATACTTTTCATTTTAATTCAATTCAAATTCATCAAATGCAAAATTCAAAAGATGTGACAACTGAAATCAAAAAATAGGAAATATCGTGTTAATGATTTACCAAAACGAAGACAGCGAGTGTATTGCGCATTCAATTATTATTTATTCCAGTTATGTAGTATTCACTTTAATCAAACACATAATGGTCGTAATTATCTATAACAATTATTCTAAACGAGACTATCTTGGATTTAATAAAGCCAGTTGATTTAGTTTCTTAACCATGTAATCACTGCTGTACACTAGAAAGTAGCTTACGATTCTTTTACCTCCTAAATTTTCGAAGTTATAAGCGGAAAGAAGATGTTCATCCCTGAAACTTTATTTGCTCATAACTTCTAGAGTTCTCCGTTATGAAAAATCGTCAGCCACCACTCCATGATAGGAAGTTATTAACTTCGCAAATGTAGTATGTTCAATAAAAAACAATCAAATGCACCAGATTTTTCTGCCAATCGGAATGAAAATTTGATTAATTCCCTAGTTTATAATTTGGAGTCGGTTGAGTCTCATCGAAGTTTCGCAATTCGTTCCAGTTTAGGTAATTACGTCGACTTTCTTTGATTATTAATTGAGCAATCCTCATTAAATTCTCCGACATGCGGCTTCCTTCACTCCGCCGGGAGACTTCTCCGGAAGTTATTGAAGTCGTTTATTAATTTATCTATTAATGGCTCAATTGACCCGAAGTTCAAAAGCATTTGAAGTTCTCATACCTTTTTAACCCAGGGAATAACTTTCACTATGTCATTAAAAAGGAAGTTTATTCCTGTAATCGTCCTCTTCTTGAATGTCTGTCCTGAATCCTGGAGTTTGGTGAGCCAATAGGAAGGCGAGAAAATTTCTGAAATGTCATAACAATCGAAAAGTTAATAATAAGCCGACAGGGTTTACAACTAAAGATCAATAAAAGAAAACAAACTGTTTCTCCTTGGCGAATTATAACCGCAAAAAATGTACAAAACAAATAATTTATACGAAATAATTTCTACTTGCGGAGTTCATTAAGGAATGGTGTGAAAAATGGAATTAATATGTTTTGAGATATTACCATTGATTTCTTTGAGTGAAATGACAAATTTCATTTTTTCTAGTAAAAATTTACTGATGCCAGAAATAATCAATGTTGTTTGCAACAGAGACATGAGAACCAAACCATTTATATTATCCAGAATTAGATATGAATAACGTTTCGGTGAGTGATGCAATTTTTGAAGAGTTACGTGGATGCGCTACATTAATAAAATTAAAACGAACCCCACGCTGACTTTGTAAAGCTTCATTTCAATTTCCATTAATACTGCTTTTGCTTCGAACAGATGGAGAAGTTTACTTATTCTGCTCTCTCGTTTAACGAGTTTGTCTGGTCCCCCTGTACGAGTTTATTCTGGAGAGTAACTCCTAGCTATTTTACTGTTCACCATGAACTGATCTCATTGTTCGTGCAGAAAATTCAATACAGAACTGGTGGACAGAAACGAATATAATGCATCCAGGTGGAATTTTATTGTAATCGATTTGAACTTTGACTTTTCGGATAAGTCTGTTGATTGCTACGTTCTAATTGGTAAGTTAATCGATTAAAAATATAAATTACGAAGTGCGACATTCTAAATTACGAAATTCCAATTAGTTAATTGTCTGATTAAAAAAGTAATATTTCCACCGTTAGAAAAAATCAACTTCAAATAAATCTTTTAAAATTGATTCAAAATTCAGAACTAAAAATTCAGATGACTGTCACTGAAATTTTAATAAAAAATTATCGTCTGATAATTACAGGTACTGCAAAATAAATCGAGCGTGTAACTTCACTTTCCCTTGTTAATCTTGTAATTTTCTGTTTCAATCTCTGCATTTTTTTTATCATTCGAAATAGAGAAAAAAAATTATTTCAAAAACCCAGACGGATGTTAATGATGATTGGCAGGTTTTACTTAATAATAATTAGCGTATAATTTCTTGAAAGCATTTTTTTTTGGCTCCGAGTTTGAAGCCAGTCGCCACATTTTCTAAAGTGGAAAGAGCGAAGAGCGTGTTGTGAGACTGTTATTTCTACTTCGGGATCCAACGCTATAAAGGTAACACGCAAAGGCTTCTCTGTAAAAGCCCTAGGAAAATACTAGGTATGCCTTCGACTTGAAACTGTCCCGACACTGTGTATACACTCTTTTGTCGGGGATTGAACGCTCTCCCTGGTCAAATAAAAATAAGGAGTCTCGAATGTCTCGTGTGGCTACATCGTTATATCTCATGGATGTTACCAGCAACTTTCTTTCTTGGGAGATTTTTTTCGGCTCTCTTGGCATTGACAAAAAGCCACCAGAGGGTGATTCCCTGGTTATCGTGGAATTCCAAGGAAGAATTGTGCAAATTTCACAGAGCCCAAAATTCACCACTGAGATTTTCCTTTATCTCCGCCATAAGTAATTCTAATAGCGGAAATTTATCATGAGAACTCATAAAGATTTCAAGTATTACATGAAAATCTATGAGATACTGTTAAAAATTTCCTGAAATACCAGTCATACACGGAGAGAAATATTTAATCAAAATTACGTACTTGTTCCATAATCTGCAAGTCAAAACAGTATTCAGTAAAAATTACGGATCAGTTGCGCGCTTTTTCAAAAGCTCAGTGAAAAAGATTCTTTGGGATTCCAAGTGGCTGTAGCATCGTCTAATATTTGATTAATTAGACATATTCCTTATCATGAAAGCAGAGATACGTAAATGAAGTTCGCCTGAGTCGAAACTCGTAAGACTGATTCCTTATTGGTCAATTCGAATCCGAAGTCGAAATTCGAATTCGGTACACGGAGTGCGCAGTAGATCTCGTAATTTATTAATCAATAATTACATAAGCCAGGGGACAATACAGGATAGGAGTCAACAACTCATGCAATACATTTTCCATCAACATGAACTGGGTAATAATTAGGTAATCGAGACTAGATTAAAATGTAGGGCAAAGCGGAATATTAATATTTAAGTTAGCACTTGCTATTTAAATCCAAATCAGATACCTGCAATTCCACCTATTCCATTTTACCCCACAGTCCAACTTATCGTAATAATCCATTTTCCCCGAATTTACCGGCCCTATAATTCCCCTCATTCCATTTTACTCCAATTTCCTGTTTTACCCCGCTATCTAATTTACCCTCACCCCATTCTCCCCACTACTTCATCGGCACACTTTGTGATTCGCTTCATGCCATTTTACCCCATTTCCTCTCCTATCGTGCTTCCCTCTACATTTGGCTTCACTCCATTCCACTAATTTTAATCTATATTTCCCTTCGTTGTTATCTTAGTATTCCCCTCTAATGCATTGTTTATATATACCCTGAAAAAAATATCCTAGTCAGAAGGAACCGAATGACCTAGAGGACCCAAGGACATGGCCATACACCATTGTCAGCGTGACAGCGTAACTGAATTATGCTGACCAAGTGATGACATATAAACAATTATGTATTTAAGAGCCCGTTTGGGTATGCAGAAGGCAGATCCAAATTGATTTCCGACGTGTGTTAGTCGTAATCATTGTAATCAGTCAGATGACATATAGTTAAAGTAATGAGCTCTTATATTTAAATAACTATAAAACTATTGGTGAGATTTATTCCTTTGTGCGTAGTAATACAGTAATTATAAGTATCTCTCGCGCAGGGCACAACACTCACATGAAAAAAAAATTCCGTAACATGTGAATCCAAATTACGAAATGATCAGTAGAAAATGTGGATAGCGACCTAAAAATGCATCACTGCGCTCTTCTCTTTTCTGGATATTTCAAATTTTTTTCCTGACCTTCGACTTGACGTGTGGCTTGAATTACGGAACTTTTGCGTAATTTTTATTGAAATTTTCTCTCTGTATACACGGAAAGAAAAATTCTTTAAAAATGACGTGCCTCTTTCGTAAACTGCCAGTCAAAACAATATTCAGTAAAAATTACGGAACAGTTACTCACTTTTTAAGTGGACTTGCCAGAAAAAGTCCAGAACGTTCACAAAAAAGTACGGAATGTTCAGTGAAAAAATGCATAACTGTTCCGTAATTTTTACTGAATACTGTTTTGACTGGCAGCTTACGGAAGAGGCAAGTAATTTTTACAGAATTTTTCTCTCCGTGTAACGTCAATCAATTCCTCAATCAACGAAACCTAAATTCTATCTCTACAAATCCTCGATGATGAATATATTTAGTATAGGGATTTCCATTTTTTTTAAATAGTGGAGGTCATGATCTTTTTATTTGAAATGTAAAAAATGAGTCCTGTATGCCCGTTTTTTTAAATGTTGTAATACGGATTCCTTTTAGTTTTTCACGAATCAATTAAGAATGATTACTTACATTACAACATTATTATTACAAATAACGACAATTAGCAGTATCCGACATGATATTGCAGATAGTTTCGAAACCGGTGTTTTAAAGGGGCACGACTAGCGTGAAGCGGAATTACTTTTTAGATATATGTATTAAAATTCGAAAAGAGCCGATGAACCTTTGCATTTTCTCAATAACTGTTCATGCGGTGGTTTATAGTTAAGTTCCTACGATAACAATAGTGTTGGAAGCTCAGATAAGTGGCCCTAACTCTTATCTGAGTCTATAGACTCAGGTAGTAAATTTCATCAAAGGGGTAAAAAAAAAATCTAAAGTTATCAGAAATGCCTCTTCGACTTTTCTCATGCAAAAAAGGTATTTACATCGTGATGTTAATCTTCTGTCGGAACCACGCAACGTTATCACCTTCGCCACTAGCCTTAGAATAAAGACAGGAAATGTCTACTTGAATTAGCAATAAAAGCTTCAGGGTGATCTTAAAGATGAAGATCTTCACCAGGGTGGGGAAACCATTTCAACCACGGGAGCACTGAAGACATTGCAATACGCCGTCTTAAATGGTTTTTCAATAATTCGATTGTTTCTCTAAAAATCGTAAAATCAAGTAGAAAAGACTAGGTTGCTCGCGGCTGGAAAATGTCGAGGAAGGGGGATCATTCAGTGGAATAGGAGGAAATTAGGAAAAGTCTCAGTGAAGATAAAGAGCGTTTCATGCGATAGGTGAACTTGGTGGTGGGACATCTAGAATGGAACATCTGCCCGGATTTTCCCGAAGTTGCATGTGTCCACACTATCTTTGCTTCTTTAGATGGTCAACTTTTCAAGGCGCAATCTTCCGAATTTTAGCATTCGAGAACTGTTTAATCGAATTCGAGCGCCAGTTAGATTAAAACACTGTAACAGGTGAATTCTCTTCTTAACGAGTGCAATAAATTAATTTTCTGGTGACTCTATAATCTTCGTAAGTGATGATTCACTAAACGTAATTAGCGTTTTCCTTTTTCGTACGAGTGGAGTCAGACCTATAGAAATTACTGCATTTGAAAAAATCATTGAGTTAATTCTTATTGATAAATACATATTAATTTTTTCGACTATATGATTTTGCCATGAACTAATTGAGTATTAGGCTAATTATTCTGTTGTGAGGACGAATTTGAGGTTGAAAAAATTAAGAGAAGCGAAAGTATTTTTACTTAAACAATTATATAAAATTTATTCTGTTATATGTATTTTTCTATGTAAACTCGAATGCTCCACAGGCTAGCTTAATAAGTATTAAAACATTAAATGTAGATCGAGCGCAAAATTATTTAACTATACAGTCTCGAAATCATTTGATTGAAATTGATGGTCGAACTCAATCGAAAGAGGATATTGAATTACAGAAAATATTCCTCAAGTATTTTATAAATTGAAAGTTGTTAACCGCTTTGAGTCAATAAAATCATAAATAGAATTTTCTTCTTCAACAATCTTCTACTCCAGTTATGCCAGAAAAGGGGAAAGGAGAAAAAGCATTTTACATTACTTCCGCTATAAACGCTAATGGAGTGATTGGAGGGAGAGATAATGTTTTCTTCATTACAATCGCATTTCAGAATAAATTAAATAGCAATACCATCGTTCTATTCGATTCGTTTTCAACCCCAATCTCATTGAGTGAACTCATTTAAAGGAATTGAATGATGTTTCCGAAGTTGAAACGAGCGATCTTGAAAAGTTGATGAGCACTTCCTATCAATGTACTCCATAAATGTTTTTTGAACGAAACGGAATTCATTATCAGTGGATAAATCTGTCAATATTTATATTTATGAATATTTTATTAGAATTACCTAGTGAATTACTGAGAGAAAAAAGGGACAAACTACGAACAATCGTTTATTGAAACAAGATAAATCAGTTACAATTAATGGGACAAGATTTTCTTCATCATTTGCATCCCCTATGATTCATTTACTCTAGTGGAATTGCAGGAATTCAATTGTTCATGAATCAATAAAGTCAATCACTTACAATGTTTGCTTCGATACAAAATTTAACTGAAATTATATTTTAGTTAAATTACGGGTTTGAAAAACACGCCGCCAAGGACATGGTATATTTATGAGGTAAAGCACTATTTTTCATCCAACGTTAATTATTGATAGAGCGCTAGTCCAACCAGAATAATTGATCGCGTTTATTAGTGCAGAATAATTAGTAGAGCGATCGTTATTTGATTTTGAGAAAATAATGCCAATGATTTTTCATTCTTCAACGACTTAATTGTACAAACAATTATATTAATTGGGCGTTATTCTCATAACTTTTCGGGGAACAAAGTGGAATATGAAAGTAGTAATTCATTTATAACAATTGTTCTTCTGCTGCTAAGCTTTAGGGAATTATTTTGATTAATTTCGGAGGCCGGGCTGGATTCGGAGGATTATTTTTGGCCTGACTGCTTAAACGCTGAGCTTTAACGAAATTTTTAGATGTAATTTACATAAATATTGGATGGTGAATTTTTGAAGAAATTTTGTGATAATAAATGACTAAAATTGTATAGAGAAAATTATATAAATGGAATATCTATATTTTACGGAATAAATTTCTTTGAACTTATGTAGTACTTATGTACTCATGTATTATATAGTACTTATGTACTTATGTATTATATAGTACTTATGTACTTATGTATTTCAACGATATGTCTATCTTGTAACAATACAAATTTAATTATAATCAATAAATGTGGGTTTAAGATTTTTAAGATGAATAGGGAAATAACTTTTAGTATTAACAAAAGACTCTTAGAATTTAGAACAAAGATTTTCTGTCAGTTGAATAATTCCATTGGGGAACGTGAAGTTTAGGCTATATTTTTACTTTGTTTCTTCTATAGTTTTTCCTAGTGTTAATAATTTAGCATGAAGTGTTTAGAGGGATCGAATGACGGTTTTATGGCATACGTACATTTTTGGGACTTTTGCGTGAGGTCCAGTGGAGGCAGAGTGTGCAGACAGTGAAGAGGGGGAAATTAGTGATGAAAATAAGAAAGATTTGGAAGAGTTGAAGAGTTAGTTCGTTTTGAGTTTTCAGAGAGAAGAGACATATTCTAATCACAGCGCAATGTTACCTTTAATTTAATATTAATGTACCAAGTTGTTATCTTTTATTATCAAAATCTTGAATAGTTACTTTTGCATTTATTTATTTATTGACATAAATATTATTTAAAGTTCAAGTTAAAGATTGGAGTAGTCGGTAAAGAAGACGAGTAACTCATCAATTTCGATATTTGTAAGGATAAAAACGGAAGCTTAATGTTCACGTGGCTATTCTTGTGAGTAGCCTATTGTCAGATAGGTGAAACCAATAACCCCAGTGGTATAGTTGAAATGCATGCCCTACTAGGTAATATGATACATAATCTGACCACATTGGAGGCCTTATATAGTATGATATCAAAGTGTGCCCTTTCTCGTATCAGCTCAATTACAATCCATGAGAGAATTTGGATGTTGATCCTTGGTTGTTATGTTGTATTGTACGGAGAAAAATTCAAATCTTCACAAGTTTAGATTCAACTTAATTTCCTGACAGGCTCTTATACGCATGCATACGCATCTATTCACTCAAGTACGGGATGCAAATCCACTGAACAATTACCTCGTTATGACCGTGTCGCCGTAATCATTACTTTAAAGTCTAGGAATAAACCAATTAAATAAAATAATTCCATTTCTGCCGCACCACTGCCCTAACTCTGCGGCGCTTTTCCGCCTGATCACCCTTTCGAGGTAGCCAAAGCCAAGAGGGGAAAAAAAATTCAGTATAAAATTAAATCCTTCATAAACAAGAAGATGTGGACGTGGTTGACTGTAAAGGTTCACTGGTCATACACACTCAGCTGCATGTGACCGGCACACACGAGATGGGGGTTTGCCTTGTGCACGCGAGTGTCCACTGGCCAGTGGATGAGAGAGGAGAAAAAAAAAGAAAAACCTCGGGGGGTTTGTTGCAGCTGATAAATGCCCATGAAGAGGTGTAAACCAGGGGGTACCGAAGAGGAACATAACTGAAGAAGAAAAGGCGAGGGCTAAAAAGGGGGTTTTCAAGTCAGTGACGCGGGACAGTTAGGGCGCTGGCGCGGTATTAAAAAAAAATATACCAGCGAAAGGGAATGACTGGTGGAGGGAAAGGGTGATAGGGGGTTGGAAGGGGTGAGGATGGTACTGTTAAACTCTCTCTCCCTCTCGTGGCACTGTGAGAAGTAAAGTTGGGGTGGGGAGTACGTATATTTGCGCAAGGCCGTCCAATAGGGCGCAGTATCGTCGCGACTACCGTCGCGCCAATATGTCGCTTCTAAACTCATATTCAATCGAATTCAAAAAGGGTAGAAATTACGGGAATAAGTTATATTGAGGGGTGAAGGAATTTTACCGGATTAATTTCTTTTTATCGACAGTTTATCGGCCATTTGTCCGTGATTTTTTGTTCTATTGTCGGGGTTTTTTTTTGGAGTGTTTATGATTGCCGGGAGGATTTTGTCTGTGGGAAAGATTGAGGAGATCTTCTCGTGGGATTAGGAGTTGTTTGAGTTAACCGTGGAATTTGTTTACATTTTTTCGTTGTTTTGGTTCGATCGAGTCCTGTTTATTTGGCTTTGTTGGAGATTCAGTGATGGTATAAGGTGGTGGAAAAAAAAAACATTAAACGAGTGGACGGGGAGTTTAATCACTGGAAGAACTGGTAAGATTGTAAAAAAAGTTGACAAGTTGAGGCGTTTGGATTACATTTGGGTTATATGCAAAAACTTACTACAAAAATTACAGTTAATTTCTTATTGTTTATTGATGAAAAATTCTTTCTCTCTGGTATATGTTTGCATTCACTCGTCACGGCCTGCAGATCGTCAACTGGATGGGAATGACGGTCAATTTCGGATTTCGGGTGGAAAGATAAACAGAGAAAAATAGGGGAAAGAAAAATAAGCAAAGACATTAGGTATTCATTGACTTTCAATGTATCGAATCGCAAATTATGCGCTAGCTATTCGCGCGGGCAGATTTTGTGTGGGTGAGACTTTGAGGAGCGTTTACCGTGAATTATAAAAATATCCCGTGCGTTACTGGATGGTGGAATGCGATAGAGAGAGAGAGAGAGAGAGAATGGGGAAAAATGTGGGCTCTGGATTGCGTTTTGTGCTTCCGGAAAATATTTTTGGATGGACGGAAGTGGAATTAAATTGGCCGTTGTGGATTTTTCATTGGGTATTTTCGATGCTGTGAATCATGAGAATGCGTTTTTAATCGGTGAGAGGTAATCGGGGATCTAAATATTTGCAAAAATAATTTTGCCCTTCGATATACCAGTATATATTTTTTAATAAGTGACCCTCGGGGGCTGTTAATTAAAACGGATACAATCTTAGATGTTCTTTCTCGTATTTGAGTTGAGTTAATTTTTCTTTCAAGTTTTTGGATTGAGGGAAAATTCGGGAAGAAGGGTAAATTCAATTAAAATATAAACCACAAGTTTTATGAGTATATTTTTAACCTCAGAGTTTTGGATGGTGATAAGAAGTCGATGTTCTTAATTAAGAGTTATGTTCTTATGAAGGTCATGGGAGACTGGAGTAGCCAAAATTGCCGTGCTCTGATGCGGAATTTCATCTTGAATTTAGATCACAGTGATTACATAGTATTCAACGTGCGATGAAGTATTCCTACCAGATTTCTTGGAGAACATAGTAAATGTGTATGTAAGAATCATAGCCCTCATGGGAAATCGCGTCATTGTAAAGTCTGCCATGATTTAATCAGACCTCCTTCAGCTTTCATCATAAATGTTGAATTTGTGTTGAATGGTTGGAGATTAGTTTATGATTATTTACGAATTCCTGAAGCTCCGGTGAGTGGTTAAGTTGTTTAAGATAATAACGCGAATAATCACAACATCTGCCACTATTGACATTATTTCATAGTATTCTCACGCCGAAGAAGACAATATTTCATGTTCATCTCGAAGACCTCTTGATTTCAAGATGGTTACCTAATTAACGCGATTGCATCTCCAATGCAGCATCTATTTGAAGTGCGGGCTCTATCAATCTCTTCGGATCTAAGGGAAACTCCTCTCTGAGAGTAGCTTATTTGCAGAGGAAAACATGAACCACAAAAAAAGTTTCATGTGATCTTTTTTCAAGATGTTCTCCTAAAACTCAACTTGATAAGAAATTGGTGCATCTTGATTTACAACTTCACTATACTACCTTCAAACTTAACGGTTTAACTCGACAAATATAGGGGACACATTTTTTTAGGCGATCAATTGTGCTTTTCATATGTTTGAGAGAAATAATTTATTATTATTACTATTAAGAAGTTTCTAGAATATCGAATGATCAAGAACATTTTCTCAAGTAAAAGATGTCATTTTTACTGAGGATTGGGCATTTCCGTGGAAAGTACAGAAATATTGAATAACCACTCAGATACTGGAATTTGCGGACCGAGAAAAAAAATCTGCCATCAGATTTGTTTAAGACAATCATTCAGACGAGAAATAATTAATAATTTTCACTGAGATATCAAATATCATTGGACATCTGGATTTATTCACTGAAAACTTAAACATAATTCCCAGAATATATATTATTTTTTATTTTGTGTAATGAAAAACATCTATAAACAATTTTTCACGCATCAGATGGAAATAAGGTCGAATTATGAATTAGCCATAAGTCGATTGTAAGAGGATGATATTGATAAAAATAATTTAATTGTTATTTTCATCCGTGCTGATACGAAAAAAAATTGTTGAGAATTGACAATTGATGGTCTATGTTCCTATTATGATCATTTGCCTGTTTGATATTTTACATTAATTGAAAGAATAATTCCACCAGGTAAACTAGAGTAATAGAGCAGCAAAAAAGAGAGAGGTTAATTTCCCTCCGTTCTTCTTTCCGCTCCGCACATTTGTGATATTTAAGTTAATTAAGTACCGCAGGATAAGTGAGAAAGTGGGGGTTGTACCAAAGGGAGCGATGAAAAGGTTCACGTAAGTAGGTTCTTCGTCTTACACTGGATTCCTTTCTCTTGGAACTTCTAATGTTACAATAGATCTTCTCGGATCCGATTGCAATCATTTTTCCTCCACTCTTTCCCTTATCTTACGTTTCCGTATAAACCAAACAGTTTATTCTACGATAGTATATAAAGGGGTAGACAGATTTCGAATGAGTATCAGTAACGAAGAACTTTGTACTCGAGCCTCCTTAATTATTATTATCCCTCCCTTTAATTAATTGATGGGTTTAGCTCAAACGCAGAAATCTATTGAACCCATAATTTATTTATAATTTTTTACGAGATCAATGAGAAAAAAGAAAGGGTCTACCTGCGTTAGAGTCGAAATCTAAATTTAATTAAGTAATCTATCTAAATCGAAAATAAGTAATAGATGATCGAATAGCCTGAAAGAGGAAAAGGTGGTGGAAATTCATAACAAGATTTCAAATTAATAAATTAAATATAGAATAGAGATAGAATTATATACTGAAGTAGAATTTTATCTTGATAAGAAGTTACCGATAATCTCTGGATCAATTCACATTTCGTTTTCAATATTTCCGATTAACTCCCCATTTTTTTAGAATCCATTTTCATTACATTTCAATTTCCAGATCCCCAGGAATAATTCAGGACGAGTAATTAACAGAAATTAATGATCATAATATTTTTTTTTCATATCCTTTGGTAATTAACATATTCCACCTTGGACGTCTCGGTAGAATTTATATCTACTCACATAATTAAAAATTTAGATGAGATTGTGGAACAAAATTGAAGAAATGTTTGAGATCAGGGAATGAAAATTTCCTCGTAATTTGTATCTTCGTAGAGTCAATCGTAAGTCACGCCATGAAGAAAAATACACACACGTGAATACCGACGGGATTTAAAAAACCGTGTTTTGATGATTCTGGAGTTTTTAGACGGAAAAGAAAATATAGACTCGGATCAAGTATATTCCGTACTTGATTTAATTATATATGTTATATTAAAGACAAAATGAGTATATTAATATATTAGTTTGAGTATATTTTATACTTGATTCTATTATATTCTATTATATCTTCGATAGAATCCATGATTTTGATGATAAAAGTTTTTTCAAATTAAATTTCGGTATCCACTTCGTTCCTCTTCCCAATGATTTAACTGACCGTCATCAATTTCTTCCCGTAAAAAATAATTTCTCATTGAAAACGGAATATCCTACCATGAACTACAAAACAATTTAAATAAAATATATCAACATTTTAATTTTATTCTTATATGAAAGTTATAAAGTTTTTCATTTTGGATTTACGGCCCATTGCCATAACTTCTGGCTCTTGAAATCGAAAAGTTAAAAATTAATGTAATACGAATTTGGGAGATTCTTTAATTTATCAGATGGGGGGATTGGGTACTTGCGGATATCCTCTGGAGCCAAATGTAAGACGTGGAATTTTCGTATTAAAGTATCGAGTGAGAGACGCTCGCTCTTTATCTCGTGAGGCTATCGATTTTTCACAATACGCCCACTTCGCCCATTTCTAAGCCCTCGTGTCCTACTGGTACGCTTCAACTTGAATGGTCATTACCCCTTTTTCAAGACCAACTAAAAATTCTTTTTTTACTCTCTAATGAGGAATAATTATAATTATCATAACTATTTCAATAGCTCTTAACAATCACTTCACTTCAGTCTTTTATATTCACGGAGAAGACAGCATTCTTGCTTTGATGGTACAATCATCGATTTCTAGCAATTATATATTATATTATATCATATATTTTCGTTATATATTATATATTTTAATTATATGGTCTTACGTCGAGTAGTTCATTCAACTTGGGAATATGGATAAATAATTCTCTGTTAAAGGAATATGAATTGACTATTTCAATGAGTTAATAATCATTACAAAATCTAGTTGTATGAGTTGTAACTTCAATCCCGTGATCTGATCAATTGATTAAACATTAATTTTATAATATTGTACTGTTTTTACTGTTGTAACGATAGAAAAATCAGAAAAATTGCCGAAAAAATGACAAATCGTCAACATTTTGGTCGTGAAGATGCATGTGTCATCAAAAATTCAATCATGTTATGAAAATTTAATTTACACTGCAAGTGGCGACTCATAAATTTTCTTCATCACACCGTTATATTTTTCATGAGATTTCCGAAAGTTTCTTCCAGCATATCCCCGAAGAAAAATATACTTACTCAATTTCATCCACAACATACTAAGGTTTTAAAATTTGAAACAGGAAAAAGGTAATGATTTTGGCGTTTTATCCGTAAGATCAAGAGTTGATATGAAGGCGTTAAAAAAACATCTCCACGGATGTTCATGAATGAAAAAATAAATTTAATGATAAAAGGATGTGACGTGTTTGTCAGTTCTAATAGCTCCCATTATTTATTCATAAAGAGGGGAGACTGAAAAACTCATCCGTTTCGAAATGTAATTTGAATGATGGATATTAACAGTGAATTTTTCAAATTAATCCCTTGCAATCGCTGCGGAAAAACGTAGATGCGGAGTTTGATATGATTTATATATGTCGACATGTACAACATCAACTCTGGTATATGTGCAAATATAGGAAGTGGTCCATAGGTGAATCATATACGATTTGGTATATGAGTCGATGGATTCCCACATTGGGTAGTATATATCGGGTATAGGACAATATACATTGGCTCGTATATTTCACTTCATTTAGACGCATATATGAAGGTATATATCTCATGTATATGAAGAGTATATGCACTATACTCTGACCCTCTTAGAAATTGATCTCGACAAGGAAAAAAATACTTCAGTATATATTTTATTACTCTAGTATATATTTCATATATTAATTTAAATATAATCAGTATACTTACATCAAGTATAAAATATATTGGAATTGAATATATCTTGTTTTCGTGAATTTTTCTTGCAATTGAAAGGCTGGAAAAATTATTCGGAGATTTTTTCTTTATTTATCATTTTTTTTTATAACTGCAGTTCTGTTTATCCAGATTTCATTGAACACGAAATTTTTAATCATTTTTTTTTCCATCACGATTTATTCTGGTTGTATACTTCCAGTAATTTTTGTAATCACACCACGTTTTTTTAACCATGGATTTTTAATTTTTAATTTTTTATCCTTGAAAATGTCACGAATTCGGTGAAAATATATTTAATTTCTCTCCTTCTCCTGTTTATAAATAAAATCAATCAAAACGAAATTGCGATACTTTTATAAGATTCATAGAATTGGGAGTAGAAAATTAGAGAATAAAATAGATCTAAGGAGAAACTTGACTTCTATAAAACAAAAATAAAATAGTTATTTTGATTACAAGACTTATTGGAAAATTTCAGATAAATAATTATGAAGAGAAAAACAATCCCGAATAATTATGGAGAATTGTGCTAGTGTTTCTTGGGAATACATTTTTTTCACCACTCCATTTTTCCCCAGGTTTTTTCTTATTACTTTAGTTTTATTTTAGTCACATACCCCCACCGAGGGAAATACATGCTCCTAATTATATATGACACATAGGATTTCTGGGACAAAATATATGTAATGTATACTGCTTTTATATAATAATGTATTGCTTTTTTGGCCCAATTATATGTGCGTATAATTAATATATATCATTAATATATATCGCATATCATTTAACGTGCGGGTATTCAATGCCGCGGGTAAATTCATGGCTAAATCTGGAGATAAAAATTCTCCAAATCTATAAACGTCGTCGTTTTCATTGATCGAGTGATCACGAAATAATAAATGTGACTTGGATTACCCCAACCTATCAACCAGATTAATTATAGAATTATAAAATAAACAGAATGTGCTGAATGTATGCGCTGGTATGAAGTTAAATCCGGATGAATGTTGAAAATATCTCCGTTATTCGCCTGGATAACTCAGATTTTTCTCTAGTTGCTGACTTGAGAATTTTTTGGATAGTCCTCTTGCGGTGAATCATGAATTCGTTACAATTCTCTGATGAATGCTGTGCGGCTTTAATTCCTCCGAGAGTATTGTTAGTAATTATTTTGAATCTCTGAAGGGCCTGAAGAAAATCTTTGGACATTAAATGAATTGATTTGCAGAGAAAGTACGAAAGTTTCTTAAAGAACTTTCAAAAACTGTTCTTTCGTAAACTTTCGATTAGACCTCGGGAACTTTTAATCAGTTGACGATTTCTAACTGATAAAATCGAAGAACAATCACTTGCAATGAGAACAATCAATAGCATCAGACAGTCAATACTTGACGTGAGTATATTGAGATTACGGGGATTGGATAGAAAGTGTACAAGAAAATTAAACGTTCGCACAAAAAAATTTTACCCACAATTCAAATTCAAAATTCAAAATTCAAATTAGCACAAGTAAAAACCTAACGTAATTAGTTGATGTTAATGAAAATAATATGTGAAATCGTGGTTTTCATCAAAGATAGAAATCAAATAATTGAGTTCTGGGTTGTAAACATTACAAGTCGTTGAATATTCTGCACTTTTAAAATTTGTTTGAATTGCCATGACAATATCTTGTGAATTCTTAATTTAAAAAATCTTCATTCAACTTTAAATCATATCTTCTGGAACGTTCGTATTCATCCCGGAAATTTCGTGAATGTCAGTTTTATTGTGTGAAGTTACTGCTGATACTTAAAAAACAGTTTTGACTCTAATAATTATCATAAAATATAAATATTACATTTATCTGAATTTCCAATATTTATTGAGAATTTAGGAAAAATTATTGAGAATATAGGAAAAATTCTTCAAAAATTTTTCACATTTTCATTAATTTCAATGTTACTGTTGGCACAAAATACTTGCCTTCACTGAATATTCAAATGGCGCATTGATTTTGCAATAACAAAACAAAAATAAAATTTCATCCAGACTTATCACTCCTAGAAATTTTATATTTTTAGAATTGATTTTATAACTTTTCACAATGGTGGGCGTGTAAATGATAAGGCACACTCAAACTTCTAATATTACGGAACAGAATTATTTATATTCATCCGAACTAACAATGACCGGATACTTCAGTTTTTCCAGCGATGAAAATGGGAGTTTTTCAATTGTAATGAAAACACGCTAATGGGAAAACAGAATAAATGGTATGGAAAGAATAAAAAGGTAGAGCAGTCCAAAATATTGAACATGAGAGGAAAAAGCAAAAAAACAATTTTTTTCATATGAAAAATCTCCTTTGGCTATCAAGAGCGGAAAGACTCTGGCAGTTTAATACGGAAAAAGGTGATGGTTTGATTAGAGGAATTTTCATACGTCTGCGATCATGCCATGAGCAAAAAAAATCATCTTTGTGTAATCAAGGGAGGAAACTAAATGCAATAAAACAAGTCGGTCTAATTGGGTCGCAATATTTGTAAACAAAAAGGCATCTGCCTTCGAAATACATTTATATGTAAAAAAAATCAAAGCCTTACAAGAAAGAAACATAATTGTTAAATAAAATAAGAAGTAAATAAAAAATCTAAAGCTTCATTTACCTTTTGAATATCAAAGCCAAAAGAAACTTATTATGGAAATTTTGTTTTAGAGTTTGGATTGCTGAAAACTTCTATTAACCCAAAATTATCTAATTAGTGGTTCATGTTTCCGGCAGGGATTATGTTGTTTCAATAACTGAGTGGGGTTTTGTTTTCTGTTGTTGAATTCTCACCATGACATGAAAATCCTAGCTGTCATTGAAAAATGAATTATTATTTAACATAAATAATCCGGTTTTCTTGGATTTTCAAAACAAATAAAAAATTCAGAGCTGTTTTTTCATTAAAATTGGATTCAAACTCACATTATTAGAAATTCCGACAATTTTTTGACTGAAATTTCAAGAATTTTTTAACAGTATAATTACTGAAAATATAATTTTGTCCGAGAATGGAAAAAGAATACGCAAAATTTAGTGCAAATGTTACCAAAAATCCGGAAATTTTCCTGAAATATTGAATTCGCTCTCTAAATGATTTGTAGAACTCAAATTGAATGGATTTTCCGTAAAATGTGAACTCTTCTCTCTGTGACACGCGTTTGAATTGTTCACTCAGTCGAGAACTAGTCGATGATTGGTCAATTGATTGAACATCAATTGACTGACCATCAAGAACGATCAACCGAGTGGACAAGTCAATTCTGTGAATTAGTCATCGAGCGATTTAATTCGCTTCTCCAGTTCTGGTATTTTCGACAAAAATTCAGGAATAACACATAAATATATCTGCAATATATTTTCAAATTCCGGAAGAATCCACTCGAATCCTGAGAAAAAAACCCGCCCTGTAATACCCAGAACGAATTTCTTCTTATTCTCATGTCTTAATTCCATTCCACTCCTCGTTTCTCCTTTCTTTCTGTTTTTATTCCACTCTCTATTTGTTCAGAGATTAAAAAAAAACACTTCACGTCTCCCGAAATATTTTTCATCAAACCCAACAATTTACAATCATCTCATTACCCTCTTCTTCCCTTCCCCTCATTTAACCCCCTTCACTCCACCTGCTACCATCAATATTTCTCACTCTTCACCCTCGTCGCTCGGAAAATCGAGGGCAAAAGGTTTTGATGGAAGAGAAAGTTTTTTCCCAGAAAGTGAGCAATTTTCTTCTCTATTTCTCCCTTTATTTTTTACTTCAACCCATAACCCTATTGCGAATTTTGAAGCACTCTACGATGGTTAAAACGTTTGATATTTATGGAAAAAAAAATTACAATGATCGAGAACAGGAAGCAAGTCAGTTATTGCTCCAATTTTTTTATTGGTTTTCCTACTACTGAACTGGTAATATGCTTTCGAATGGATTGCAATTGAATTGAGTGAAGATTATTGTTAATCGCCTTTAATTTTTAATTCATCTAAAAGAACAGTTTAGTTTTCAGAAATATCGATTTCGAGGTTAGGATTGATGTTGGATTGTATGTTCACCATTTGTCAGTCTTTAATTGACATTCACTGAGATAAATAATTTTATTAAGTAAATTTACTAATAACAAGAAAAAGAATTAATAGAATTAATTTGTTAGGTTAACCTTCATTTAACATTGGTTTAAATTTTTACAAGGTTAATCAAGTTGTGATACTGTGAACTGATTAAATATCGATTAAATTACGACTAAACCCCGAATAAAGTCAGTCTAACCGTCAATTGAACTCTAAATAAGTCCCAAATAAATCCTGACTGAGTTCTGACTAAACCTTGAGTAAATCCTGACTATACTACCAATACGTAAAGGTAATTTCCGATTCTCTAACTCGTAACCATAATTTATAAATTATGAACTCAATTTACGATTACCTTACCGCTAATTATAATTCACAACTTCTAAATCATCAATTAATTTGTAATTAACATAACATACATGAAAAAAAAATTCAATCATTTATTATAATGATAATTACACGATTGAATTTAATTGAAGCGTCAATTACGCTCAAACTTCTTGTAAATCATAGTTAAGATTTATATAATCGTAATTTCCGAAGACTTGGACTTCGTAAATCATAAATAACATTCACGTACTCGTAATTCACGATAAGTTTACGCCTAATTGACAGTTTAATTTCAATTGTAAAGTACGTGCGATTGCTGGAGCGTAATTTACGTTAAAGTTTCTCTGGGTCGATTTGGAGACAAAAATGTTTACTGGGATTCCATCGGGAAATATATTTCTGTCGTATAGCACGTCATATCCCAGGGGTGGTGTGTTGAGGGCAAAATAGGACAGAAGGGGCAACCGATACCGAGACCCGGACATTCCTTTCTCTGCTGTGCATACTGTAGAAAATGTTAGGATTTATGGACAATGCAACCCATCTCCCACTCTTCATCCCTTTCTCCTTCACTATCTCTCTAGTTTACCTCTTTTTGTTCCTTGTTTCACCTTTTCCCTCCGTTCTTTGTCAACTGTTTTCTTCTTATTCAAACTCCCTCCACTGCTATATCTTTGCTCATTTTGTAGCCCATCTCCGAGGGCTTTTCACTCGCTCTTTTTTATATCTAACTTCTTTTGTCAGATAGCAATCCTATGTAACCCGGTTACGACTAATCTACGGTTTATTGCAGTGGGATGGTAGGAATTTTTATGGAGTTTTTCACGGTGGAGTTCTTTGCAGTGTTTATGATAATGAAATTCGATGGCAAGGGGAATCTTGTGGACTAGGGAGGGAATTCATTTGAGGGGCTTAAGGCAGACACCGAAATGAAAAATCGTTCACTTATGGCTCAATGCTTTCATTACAATCATTAATACGAGATCTACTGCGCACTCCGTGCGCCGAATTTGAATTTTGACTTCGGATTCGAGTTGACCAATAGGGAATCAGCCTTACGAGTTTCCACTCAGGCGAACTTCATTTATCTATCTCTGCTTTCATGATCAGGATTAATGATATAAAAATATTCGTTCAGACTTCTCCATCTTGGGGCTCAGAGACTTAAAAAAAATAATTTATTCTACGCTAAATGATAATCCATCTCAAAAATTAGTTGTAGTTATAAATTTGCGCAAGCCAGCTGCATTTATCTCATTAAAATAAACCTTAAGTTAATCATTAATTAACCAATTAATTAAATGAGGGAAGTACTTATTCAAGAGGTAATTATGTAATGGAAAACAACTAGCAGATAATCTTGTTAACTCGTTGAAAAAATAACTCATAAAAAAAATTTGGGATTGCGGTGGAAAAAAAATAATGCCATGTTTTCATTCCATCTTTCGTTTTAATGCGAATTCATTGTCAATATTTTTCTTGTCGACGCATATTTATGGAGAGATAAAATGTGAACATGCGTTGCAGGATGCATGATGATACTAAAATAGCTTTCGAATGTGTATTAGTTCTGGATTTTAAACGTGAGATAGCGCCCTACAATGGGAACTCAGTGTACCGTTGCTCTACTTTTTCCAGCACTCTACATTATATTTTGCGAGAACAATCATTTCACCTAGAAATTTTGAACACAAACATTTACCGATAGATAAATTCATTTAATATCGCATTATGAATTCAGTTAAGTCGTTCCTTCTAATCCTTTATGTAAAAAAAATATATAAATTGCTTGAATCCTCTAGAAGTTCTCAATTTATTATTATTAAAATTGTAATCAATTATAAACAAACCACTCGTTTTTCACGTAATTAACGATCTAGTATTAACAAATTTTTAATTGCTCTACTGAAAGAAGATGAAATAGGAACTGAATTTTATTAACATTAACCAAATTTTTCTATCTTTGTGACAATGAGTACTGGCGGGAGTAAAAAGTGTTGGAAATTGCACAATTTTTTATCGAATAATTAGATTTGTTAATTTTACCTTTTGTTGTTATTCTGAGGCATTATGCGCTTTCATTGTGCATTGTAAAATGGTTTTTTGTTGGAGAGTCTTTCGTTACGGTAACGATGCTCTCTCGCATCTACTCCATTGTCCAGGGCTTACAACGCCAAGTGAAATGATGAATTTTTTTTTCAGATAGTTTTTCAAGAGAGTGGGGCGAATACTGTCTGCCCTACACTGGGTTTTACTACTCAACTGATTTTATGTCAGGAACTTGCAAGGGATTATTTTTAATCATCCAGCTAAATGACTCCAAATCCACGAAAATCATATCCTCCTTAAATTTTCTTCCTCTTCTCTTTTAAAAAAAAAGATTGTAACGTTTTTTGTCTGCAATCTATTCTCCCATGAATAAGTTATGAATAATTCATACTTAAAATTACATATAATTTTTATTTCATATAATCCATAATTATTGAAAAAGAAATTATTTTAATATATATACGTATATATGATGATGATTGTTGAAATGTAATTATTATACTATAAATAATAATATTTTTAGTTTTCTTTACACAAGTATACAATAGGACAGTCCTTATAGATTCCCCCTCTGAACTAAAAATAATATTAAATAGTGATTTTATTTATTTTATTTATGTAATTTTATTAATTTTGTGGCAAACTCACCGAAGAGGTCTTGTGACTGCAACAATTTTTCACATATCACAACCTAGAATTATTCCAGTTATTTTCTAATTAAAATCGGTGTTGATTAGAATCCTTTTTTCATTTGCTCATTGATTCCGTAAAAACTTGCCTTATCTTAAAAACTCTGCATTTCATTCGCCTTTTTGTATTAAAAAACTGATGCTCTGCTCTGAAATCTCACCTAGAGTAAATTTATAGAAGATATTTTTTCTAAATTCAGAAACTCATCGAAGAATCCGATGTAAATATTAAACACATGTATTTTTATTTGTCCCAAGTCAGAAAAATACTCATCAACAAATTTTCCCCCGGATGAATTTATGTTCCGAAAAATATATAAAATATTGGTTTTGTACATAGGTTTTATATATTTTTCCGTTTCCCTTGAGATGTCTATACATACTAGACAGAGGTACATATTGTACTGATCAATAGAAATTTTTTTTGGTGCATCGTCTCCCAATCAATGGGCCAGGGACATAGACTCTCATTGAATTGTTATCAATACACAAATGGACATATACCGATATTTGCACATAGCTGCAAACTAGCCAGACCCATTGAGCTGCACACCGAATATCCAGATACAAATATAACCCCATTGTATATATGCGTAACCATTGGCCCATGCCATTTCATTACCCGTTCTCCAGGTACACAAATACCAGGGGTTGGAGATGGAGCGAGTGAAAGGGGTAATATATTTCCGTACAATTCCCACGATTGACAAACCCCGTGGTACCACTAGACATTTCTATGGAAAACGGACACTTGCTCCCGCGACATTGTGATGTTACTCTGACACTAATTATCTACGAATGATCATTTCTGCTGGCAAACTATGAATAAATCATGATTCACACCACCTTGAACATGTCATGTCTCCAGTGTCCCTAATTATTTCGGTATACTTGGCTAGAGTTCGGTTTTGCCTCTGGGGAAGCTATCTAATCAACGAAATCGTGTGTGTTAATGGCATATTCCATTCAGGGAATTATGAATATCAGAAAATTTCTGTATTTGTCCTGTACACGGAGAGAAAAATACTGGAAAAAGTACGTAAAAAGTTTCGTAAAAATTCATGTGTGAAAGGTAAACGTGGGGCGAAACGTAAAATCGGAAAAAGTGCCGATCATTCAGAACATTTTACCCCTCGGTCGGTAAAAGTCACCTTTAGAGGTAGAAAAATTACGGTACTCAGTTCCGTAAATTTTGCCGAATTGTTTGTTAATTTTTCCCCAAACTTTTTTGTTTCAATAATAATAATTGAGGGAGAGGATATTTAATTAATAAATGATTTGATTGGATCCAAACTTCAAAAATCACTTGTAATGTTTTTTTATCCTTCCGACAATAATAATTTGCCGGGTGACGTGATGGTATCTAGAGTCTATCCTTAAAAGAAATGCATGAAATAATTGTATCCGGACTGCGAAAAGAATGTACAGAACGAATTTTAAGAATAATTAGTATTTTTCACACCTAGGACGGAAAAAGGGAATCTGACGAATGCGATTTTATGGTCCGAGTCGGAGACGAGGATTATAACGCGCATGAGTCAGAATCACTTTTTTCGCCGTGGCTATGATGCTATTTTATTTTATTTAGAGGTGAGAAACGCGTTTTACCGGCCGCAATAACAAATATTTTTATATCACTTGACTTATTTTTAGTAGATAATAAAATCATAAGGAGTTCTATCTTTTCTCGATCTCCCTTTTAAAATCGCATATACTAGAATCAACTATAAATAATACTTAAAATAAATATATTGATATAATTTTTTCAGTGCAATTATAATCAATTTCAATGGATGATTCAATACAAGTTACGTATTTTGATTAGTAATTCTATGGAATTATTATAGTTTTTTTTGTTAATGGTATAACGTTCCGTAATATTTGTCTGAATTTTATGTGGAAAATTACAATATCGCTGAGTAATTATCGTAATCACTTGTTTAATTGGTAAGTGGGCATAGCTTCCGTTATTTTTATTGAATATTTCTCTCCGTGTAGAGAAGGCACTGGTGTTTAATAAAAGGGGCGATTTATTTTCTGAAAGACTAATGGCATGTTTTTTGGGGAAAGATTTAATCTAAGGGAAGCTCTGTTATTTCTCTATATCTGATTGTATCCCACCGCAGGATTATCTTCTTCATTTGTAATTAGGATAATAGAAGAGAGATAAGTTTCTCTCATTCCAAACAACTTTCTGATTTCATGACGCTATTTCACCGATTTCACTGATTACAAGATTATGTAAGCGGGAAAATGTTCCACAGTTGCTTCTCAGTTGGACTGTGCCAAAAACTCGGATATTCCCTTGAAATAGTGAACGATTCTTTCATGTTCTCACAATGAAATGGTTGTAACGATCAAAACGCCATCAATCCTCTCTTCTGGGTGTTTAGACTGCATCACGCTGGTTTATTATTCTAGCTTCAACGAAAATGTCCAGCCTGCAATCATCTCAACATTTCGTAACTTCGATTTTCAATTTGGAAAGGGTTTTAATGCACTCTGTCACTCTTCGAAAATAATTTCATCATCTCATTCTAGAAATAAATTATGAGAATATATAAATTCCGCTTTTGTGACCTAAAATCACAGGAGAAAATCCATTGGTCTCTAACCGCCGATATAATTTCGTACCAAACTTATTGAATTTTCCTCAAATATTCTTATCTTATCAAAAAAAAATGTGACGTTTCTTGTCAGCAACCGATTTCCCTGTTATAATAAGTCAGAAATAATTCCCTCTTGAAATTAAACACCGCATTTATTTTACATACATATATTAAATAAATATATGGAAAATTTTAATTTATATGTTTTATCAGAATGATTCTGATTTATTATTTTTATAATTATTATTTAGACTTCTAGAGAATATATGTACGTGCTAGTAGAAATGATGAAGTTTTTATGTTGAATTTTATTTTTATTATGACGTCTGTAGAAATGAAAAAAGAAATGCTCAATTGAATTTGCATTAACATTAAATACATTCCATTGAATTATGTCTTTTAAACAATCTAACATTTTCAATCAGTTCTACACCCAATAAACATTTTCAATATTTAAAAAATAAGTCGTTTTGTGTCAATACAAATAATTATTAATGGAGAATCCCACTTGACAGTCTATGAATCGATTAATCACTGAAGACTTAATCTATTTCTATATATTTATTTAAACACACTAAAACATTAAAAATTACGAATGAGACCATTTCTAATGGGTGTCTGTTTTACCCCAAATGGTCAAATTACCCCCTGACGCCTTAAAAATTATACGACACTGAGGATTTCTACATTTCAAGTCAATAAATTCAATAAACAACGCTTAGGAAAACTGACAATTTTTTATTCAATTTGAAGCACTTAATGTTAGTAGAAATTTCTGTCCTTAGAGAGTGTGATGATAAAAGGAATTGGTGGAATGCATTTATTAAGTAGAAATTCCTCTTCTATTCGCAAGTCTTAAAGAAGAAATTCCGATTCAACAGTTTTATGCCCTTCATCAACATAAACCACCGACATAAATTTATCTTCTACCCCATTTTGCCCCATTTGCTTCTCACATTTCACATTTATGTAACGATTCTCTACCTGTTCAGCACGGAGCGCAGTGTAATCAAATCCCGGTGTATTATGGGGTACAATGTGGTCATGATATAATACAGTAGAGTTTGACAAACACGTTGTTTACAGCTTGCATGTGGGGTGTTTACAAACGTCTATATATACTCTTTAGTTGTCGTCTTACCACCAGCCATTGTATAGGATAAAATCCCAGAACCAAACAGCTCAATGGCGAGAGAAAATATATCTTTCCTTCCATCAATAAGTAGGGGAGAAAAAGTTGATTGAGACTAATGATTCAATCAATATTGTTACTCGATCCGTCAATTCATTTCAGTATTCGGTGCAGAGAATTTTTTTTCCTTGCCTTAACGAAAGTTAACGACAAAATACAAATTATAATTTACGAAAATGATGTTGATGTATTATACGATTGATTCAGTTATTCTTCCTTTTATGAAGTATGTTTTACGGCTAGTGTTTTGTGTTAGTTTTGACTTCGGTCTGTATTTTCTGTCTTTGTATTTTTCCTCTTAATTAATTAAACAAAATTCTACTTTCTTAATCCTACGATCTGATCAGTATTATATATTCATCAACAGATATCAACAGATATCAACAGATATCTGACTAACGAGTAAATATATTCTAGTCATTTTTCCCCATACAATTAATCCTTGCAATAATTCATCATAAGGACAATTGAATCGCAATGCTTAATTGTCCTTTACATCTGCCCTTCACATTTTCACAGGGTAGCCCTTATCTCCTTCTCTTTCATTGCCTCTCTGTCGTAATGAAAGAAAAATTCCACGCGATGATAATGCAAGTGGAATGTTGTAATGAAAACTACCGAGCAAAATAATATTCCACCCATTTGCGTAAGGAAATATTCTTCCACAGCGGGAAATATTCCGAGGACAATGGGGACAGCTGCAATGAAGATGAAAAGGGAGAGAAGTGGAAGAAATTTTCCTCTGAATTCTACTTCTCTGTTCTCATCATAGAGGAGTGTAGCAATGATCCGGATAATGATTCCGTATGGTTGGGTCTCCCTTCATCAGATTTTCAAGTCGCCCCTTGTTAGGGGATATTGCAATTAATGGTCCCATTTTTTCTAGAAATGAACCCTTAATTATTTGCGTTCACCGCGTCATTAAATAAAGAAGGGAGGATAGAAAAATTGGCATTATAGATATTTTTGGGTGAATTGATAGAGAATATTATAGGTTGCATTGTGATGAATCTTGTGATTCATGTTTATAATCAGATTGGCATTCACATTCATTGGGCTCTTATCGGTTCAGTGATGTGAAATACTAGAATGTTATGGGGCTGAGATATCTAGCTTGTGTCTAGATGTTGAGTAACGGCTTTTGGCTCATAAATTTTTCGATCACGTCCCAACTCTAGATACTTCGACTTTTATAACGAATACGAAGGGTCCAGTCAAAGATAACAATCTTTTTGGAAATTTTTATATCGCTGGTATCAGGTGAAGTGTTAGGAAGAAAATTTCATTTAATTGACAGTTCGACTGCAATTTAGATAAAAAATCATTAAATTTTAGGTGTCATAACCCACCTGGAAGGTTATAAAAGAGTTTAGATCATCTAATTTCGTCTTTTTCAATAGAAAAAATGGTCTAGTGGTTGAATTAAATGATTTCCTTCTACACACGATGAGGGAGATTCAATAAAAATTAGACGGGAGTTTCGAGAAAAGCACTTGACGTTACAATTCTAGGTTTTTATGTAATTATTTTTTGGATCAATAATGCACCCCGGAATTATGGAGCTTTGGCGAATTTTTTATTGACTTTTGCGCCCATTAACAGACAGCAATTGACGATGTTTTCAATTGAATGAATAGCGTGATTGAAAAGCCAAATTACGAGTTTCCAGTTGGTTTTACGAAGTCGAATCTTGCAATTACTCACTTTGAATCGGGATTTATACTTTTAATCTTCTAATTTTGCGAGTTCAAATCTCGTTACTGACGTTGAAATTTTGTAATTGCAATTGTAAACTCGTAAATTACGATATTTACCTTTCATTGATCAAATTTACCTCATTATTACCTTCTATTAATGCAATCTTCCCTTTCATTACCCTTTATTAATTGAACTTTCCTTTTTATTACCCTTTATTAATTAGATTTACTTTTTTTTTTAATTAATCCTGTAATATACGTTTTCAGTTTCCTAATTCGTGATTTCAAATCTATCCCGTATAACTGGTATAATTTCTAGATTTTGCCCAGAGGGAGAGATTTGCAAAAATTTGCTCTGACATTTTTCAATTCTTGAATTTTTACTGAAAATTGGAGTGAAAAATGACGTTACATAATGGCAAAATAACAGAGTAAATAGAGTAAAATATTTCTCGCCGGGCAAGATGAAATAATGGGATTTAATCAGGAAAATGTATCGTTCACTCAGAATGTCACCATTCGTTGATTCTGTAAACCGAAAAATAGAATCGCCATGTACTCGACAATTCGTCTTTACCGGTGGCATCAATTTCGTGGGAAAATAGTCACCAAGTATTGCAATACATCTTCTCACTAGAGAAACGACGGTGTTACAGGCGTGATGGATGTTCTTCACAGTGCAAGTTCAGCTTTTCTCTTTCTTCTTCCTTCTTTTTATCGACTTACACCGTGTTGACTTAGCAAAGTCATACCCATTGTGCTCACTTACCGGCATTACAAAGTTTTTTCACTCTCAACGAGAATCTATACAATTTTTTTGCGCTTTCAATGTCGAGAGTTTCGTTTCCATCAGTGTAATTTAACTGCTTCAGAATTTATTTGTCTTGTAATTGAATTCTCCGGGGAATTTATTTAGGCATGCAAAAATTGCACGATATTGGGTTTTCACGGTTTGATCGCGAGATTGTGACCTCGTTCCTGTATTGACATGACAAAATTATATAACAATATTAAACTACTTATGGATGGCTTGATTTTTCGAGAATATGAACTATTTATAAAGGCATGAAGGAAGTTTAATAATGGAAAAATTCTCATAGTATTGTGTAATGTAGAAGAAAAATATTAGAAATGGTCACAGTCTTTTCTTCTCCCTTTCTCTTTTTTTTTATGACGATTTCAATTTTTTAATTTTTAATTTTAATTTTTTCTCTGAGGAACACTTATCCTGATTATTTGTTAAACAAGTGTTGTTTCACATTATTTAAGGAAAATTCACCTTAAATAAACTATCAATCGATAACTGACGTCAAGTTACAAATTTTGAACTAATAATTAGAATTGAAAGCCATACAACTACGTTATGTAATAAACTGTAATTTATTCAATTAATCAGTTAATGGTCCTTCAATAACCGAGAATTATTTACTTTTTTCCCAAATAGCGTACAAACTCCAGATAACTACAAATTTCCTCTTTCATTCCAAGAGGAAATTCTTGAAAAAAGTTAAAAACTCAAAGAGTTCTCGCTTTAGTTTCAGTTAAGAAACAACAAGTGATTTCACTCTTGAAACAAGATTTTTTTCCCCGTGTTAATAGAATTTTATCCGAGTTCATTCTCCGGATTGTTCCATTAATTTTCTCGAAAATGAGTTTGAAACTTGCAAGAACGAGAAGGATCTTGATGGATGAACCCTCTAACTCACCAAACGAGATCTTCCATTCCCCGTAAAATTAGTGAGACGATACATCACAAAAATCTGAGATCCCCGGAAATCTGTCTGTCGATCAAACTCTTCGCCTGGCATTTCCTGCCCCACAAATAACCGCAAAATTGGGTTAGCTGAATCATTGGATTAAATACTGAAGCTTGAAATTCGATAATTACACTAACAATTGGGTACAATTCCACGGTTGTGGACAAATGCGTTCTGGCTCTTGGCGTTTACACGAAATTGTGCTCGCCACACTCGAGCCCATTTTCGGTGTCAGTAGAGCATTCTCCAAAAGTGCTCTCACCGTTGAAATGTAATTTAATGAGGAAACCACTGCCCCCTCCCCTTCCTCACCTCTCCCCTCTCCACATCACCCCGTGCTCACTCCACTCGTTACTATCGTTAAAATTAAAGTTTAATTCAATTAAAAGGACTGAAGGAGGCGATATTGGAGAGAGTGCGAACAGTTTATGGGAGGAAGAGCGAATGCCAAGTGGAAAATGGGATTCTTGAGAAGTTGTCTCTCTTTCTTATGCTTATGAAACTTTCTGGTGAATATTACATGAGGGACTGTTTCGTATTTCCAATTTTTTGACTTCCTTTCTAAATTAATGCTTAAAACAGATTACTTTTTACTGCTACTTTAATTGCATCTATTAAATGATAAATCGCGCTGGCCATCCTATTCTAAAAGGGACACGCTTGACACAATCGATTATCTCGAAGATCTCGAAATCATGAAGCCACGATTCCTTATTGGTCCGCCTAAAGTGGCGCGAGATTACAAACTTGTATGATAAAGAAAATATGCTTGAAGCGAGTATATTTCCTCCAATTTTCACTGTCATTCATAAAAATTAATTTTGTTGTCATTCTATTGTTTAGTATGAATAGATTAAATGATACAAGAAACTTTTTTTCATATATATGGGCACTCAAACTTTTAAATTGTCTGGAAAATTGAAAATTGATTTGTGAAATACTCAATTATCGAATACTGTTAACGATTAAAAAGAATTTGATTAGTTGAAAGGTTTTAGAAATATTAAAATTAATGAGAAAAAAAAGCGACAAATGAGGAACGGTGGGAATATGCTGGTGAATTCGATTTCCGGTGGGACGCAATGAAAGAAAAATTTTCCAAGGAAAATTTTACCTTCTGTCAGGAAATAAAAAATTGGAAAACTGTTCCCCTACTATTTTCCCTATTGTTTTTAACTGTTTTAACGTCCGGCAGTTTCATGGAACGTCAGGTCTTCGATCGTTCGAGCTCTGAAATAGTAACGCGTTGGTGAGATTTTTCAATTTTCCCATACGTCCCCATTTTTCACTAGCATCCCAGCGACACTTGCTCTCTCCAATCATTCCCTCCGCCCTGGCAATTTCCTTTTTCCCCTATTTTCATACAACTTTTCACAACCAGAACATCCATTGAAACAAGTGGTGAATTTCTATACTAACGACGATTGAAATTCCGCGTCAAAATAAATGCTTTCAATTTCCTTGAGAACAATTAATTGGATACATGCGATGGAAAAAATTATCAAGAGAGATTACGAACTATCCAGACGTTTGAAGAGTAAAAAACCTCATCCTCTTGATTAAATAAACCAATAAAATCAGCATAGAAAAAGATCCTGGAGTATCCCCTTATCATTTCAATAAAGTCACCTGCTATTTTACAATCAAAATTATTCCACAAAGACAAACAGCAAAAGAATGCAAAACAATCGACTGCAAAAATCACCATAAAATAACAAAATCATTGACCTCAGTGTAATATTCAAATCAATGGAAAAATGAACTCTGCCTCGAAAGCGGCTATTCTCCCACGAATATCTTTTATCTTCCTGAAAATTAATTGCAACAGCAAATATTCACTGCATGACAGAACAGAAATGTTGTCAAGCCAAACTACCGCGCTAATCAAAGTCATCAGTACTCTAGCTTGACTTATGATGTACCGGGAGTACTACCTTAAGCCTAGCTCCTACTATCCTTCACTGACTATTTATCATGGACTAACTTTGGTTACTGCACTCTTCGCAAATTTTTAATTTATCAAGAATAATAATTGCCCGAGGGAATTGGATGCAATTATCCACTGATTGAGGTTAGGATTCTAGACCGAGGAGTGTGTCGAAACGCGATCACTTCTCATGCATAGATAAAACGGATAAAAATCAAAGACAATTAGGTGCACATGAATGGGTGGGGGTGCCTTTAGGTCTAATACCAAGAGCTAACTCAATGTTGTGGGCAAAAATGCAGTAGCTCTCCGGTAATGTCATTTCCCAGGTGGCGCTAGAAGGGGAAAGGTTACTCGGTTGGCTACCAAGATCGAAAAAGAATAGGGTGGAGCACGAGAAAGGGAGAGAAAAAAGTGTGAGAAAATAAAGAGAAAGGAGAAAAAAACGTGGAAAAATAGTGGAGGAGACGATGGAGGTGGCAGGTGAAGGGAAGTGCCAAGAGGAATAATCCCAACTGTATATTTCCCCAGAGCGCCGGCTGTCCCTGATCGAACCAACTGGAGAGTTTAGACTCTGACACCAATCGATTTGAACACATCCACAACCCACTTGCATCCCACCTGAATTCAGACCCTTTCTCTCCCCCTCTCGCAACACTGTTTCACCCCATTTCACATTCTCCATTGAAATCGCTACGTTTTTTAGCCAGATTCTGCGATAATTCATCATTTAAAAATGAATTTTGTATCAAATACACATCTAGAAGAAGTTCATGTACGGATTTTTAAGTGAACTATTTTGTAAGTGACGATTTCAAATTCGTAAATTATACTACGAGATTACACTGAGAAAAAAAGCGTCGATGGTTCGCATATGGTCGTGACTGAAATTTGCAACCAACTTGTTTTCGTTAGCAACCAACCTGATTCTTCAATCAATATTTTCACGAACTTGTCAATTCATGACTCTGAACGTTCATCTGTTTGTCGCAAATTCTGCTGGAAATTGATTATAAATTTGAATCAATCCTACGCGTACTTGAATCAAGTATAAGTTCAAATCGTGTTAGGATAACAAAATAATACGAACACTATATTCAAGTCTGAAGATACGTTCATCAAGATTGCACTCTATTGGTTCGAGTTATTTCAAACTTGAATGAAGGAAAAAACCGATTAATAGATGATCTATCACGGAAATACTTGATCGATCCTCTTTTTGTATCAGTGTAATATCTAGCAACATTTGAAATTTACGAATTGCCGATCGTTATTTACGTTTTAACTCTCATAAGTTACTTTCAAGATTTTATTTGTGATTGATCTCGATGTTATGCTCCAGATTTTGGTTAATTGGGTTATTGTTAAATATTTGGACATCCAGCATTGTCAGCGTGACACTTGCCAGCATAACTGGATTATGCTGACCAAGTAATGACACACCAACAATTATGTATTTAAGAGGCCGTTTGGGTATGCAGAAGGTAGATCCAAATCGGACTGCGACATGTGTTAGTCGTAATATTTGTAATCAGTCAGATGACATAATTAAAGTAATAAACTCTCATATTGAAATACCTATAAACTATTGATGGGATTTATCCCTTCGAGCCTAGAACCTACAATAAATATAAGTACCCCCCACGCGGGGTACAATATCAACATCAATTGATCACAAATCTACAAATCCTAAAGTTCAATGATTGAAGGTCACCTTCGTTGTGGATTTTAAAGGTTCGGTCTTGTCTACGACCAAATTTTTTCGACAATAAGTACTTTCATTTATTCTGAAGGAAATTTATTGGATTAAGCGAAACACTCTTCAGACCTTGGTTATTGAAAAATTCAGTTGTGATGTAACGGATAGAAAATCGAATTCACGTGGAAGGGCCTTCGAAAGGGCGTTATAAATATAAACAACGATTCTACCCGATAAAAGAACAAGTAAGAACAAGCGAGTAATTTCTTTTAGGTGACGATACTTTCCGGAACCCGGCCGAGGGCAAAAGACTGGGGTCGCAGTTTCGTGGAGACCTTTCAAATATCGGGACAATCCTCGTGTTTCAATGAACGAAGAAAAATAGGGGAACTTATTCCGTTTCTTTTAATGATTTTTTGTTTTCTGATTTCCATTAAAATTCGTAAACTATTCACGAATGAACAGTTGACTGCACCAAACGGACGCCAGCCATCAACCGAATCCATGTATTAATAACTTATAATTGTGTTATCAGCGCAGAAGTTTGACTTTGAAAAGATATTATGGGAGCATTACGGCTATCTAAAATCTCAAAGCAAATATTTAAACACGAATCAAATTGATCATTCGATGCGTCAAAAATGTCCATTTGACCAATCAATCACTCGCCAATTCTACAGTTTCATTTTCCCGTCAAACCCGGAATACTGATTGTCCAGTTATGATTTGATTCAATTAAAAATATATTCCTATCGATAAATGTCCAGTTCTAAAATGGTTTGAATGCTCAAATAATTTGAGTTGAAATCCCAGCCCATGAGTTCGAGCAACCGCTGAGAGTCGAGTTTGGTACAACCGGGAGTTGCCCACTCCCAACAGTTTGGAAAAAGTTCACGCAGAGTCCCCAGTGGGCGTTTCCAGTGGAATTGCCCGATGTGGTCGAGACGATTTGTGATGGTTGGTCAGGCACACAGTGGTTCGTTCCACTTCGCCATCACCAGCTCCCTTTAACCTTTCTATGATACCCAGTCTCTTGTTCATATGCCTATCGCCTTGATCAATTCTGGGCCACGACCGCACGGTACCTGATAAGTAATCTCGAATACTCATGAAAAAAACGTTAAAGGATCGACATTTCTTCTTAATGATCGTTGTAAAAAGGAAATACAAACATCACTGTTGGAGAGCTAGTATATTCATTGTCTTTTCCACCACAGAAGTTGAGGATATAAAACGCTAACCGCTTGAATACAATAAGAACGATGGAGGAAAAGGCATTGAAAGGTGCAAGAGACTCGTGCTTCAGAGAAGATATCTTCTGCTACCCTAGTTTACAGATAGGATTATAAACGAAATGAGATATCAATTTGCCCCACCGTAGCAGCAATCCCCATGTACACAAACACACGACGAGCTACTCCTGTGCGTCTCGAGAGATCTACCGTCTGATGCCGGAGGCGCATTGTGGTAGGGTGTTCGCATTTTTTCTACCTTGTGTATCCATATTGGTATTTCCAGATTAATCCAATAACGGTGGTGTCACGACTGCAATGTAGATTCCGCATCAATCATATCGCTGGAATTGTTTCATTCCAGCCTCGCGGAGTCAGCGACCGTAATTTATTCACGCAATAATTCGATTCCAAAGGAATCAGGGAAATATTTTTGATGCAGCGTTATTGCTACTAGAGCTTTCAAATTCGATGGGTGAACGGTCATTACACGATATCGAAAGAATCCAAAATAGTACACCCTAAATTATAAACCGAGAGATCCTCTATGAATCATCCACACGCAACCTACAATTTACGTGTTTCGAAAACATGTGTTCTCACTATCATTTATCATGAAACCGGAAGTGAGTCTTGTGTGGGGTAGAATCTCGGTGAAAAAAAAGTATCAATGAAGGGAAGAATGAAATAATTCGAGGGATCACGTAAAAGACTTGAAGTATTTTGTAATCACAGCTACAATTTTGTCATACCACGTTAAATCCCTTCAGCTGTAGTCCCGCGAAGCTGAAGCCATTTATCTGGCGTCTCTATTTTTCTCACTAGTCATCATTTAAGAATGTTCTGCAGGTTTCTATGATTCGTTACATTTATCGAAATTAATTTTCAATTAATATTTCAATGCATTAATTAGTTGAAATAATCCCCAGGGAGAATTATTATATTATATTGTATTGAGTTTCATGAATAAATATTATGTTGTTTGAATAAATAAATGAAACAGAAATTTAGCCGATCGCTATGAAATTCTTACCATCGTTTTATATTTCCTATTAAATTTTCAAAATTTCAACAAAATTTTATATTTTGGGCTATATTTACAGAAATTGTTATTTTCCCCATAAAAGGTCATGTTAATTGGAAACTTTAATAATTAATGAACACAAACTGACGTGTTGTGATTCAATCTGAAATTTCATACAGGCATCGGTTATCGCAAAAACATTATGTCAAAATTTCAAGCAATTCTTATATCTTCGCCAATACATGCAAAACAACGTTAATCCCAGAAGCGACGCCTTGAGCGGTGGAGCTCAAAGGTTGCTAGCGTAAAGATGATAGGGAAGTATCGCCGAATAAAAAACGTGAAGAATGAAAAAGCTGTAAGACACAAACGGAAAGCAGAATGTAGTCGAGCACATTGTACTCGAGTATCGTGGGAGAGAGGTAGTAAGACGATCGAAGGGCTTTTATGGTGGCGCACGCGTGAGACATTTAAATTTCGCGCACGTTCTACCTCGTTATAATGTCCCAGTTTTCGTGGGGAAAGTGCCTCATGCAATTTGTGGGAAGCTTACCCGGTGGATGCTGAAGTGAGACCGAATGACGAAATGAGCGATGAGGGGTGACAAGGGGTTGGGTAAAATGCATGAGGAAAAAGCAGTTGAATCAGAAGTTATGCATCAGTGGTATCAGGACTTCCTGAAGTTTGGCATATGGTATCATCACCAATAATTCCAACTATAACGAATACTTTGGATATGAGAGTACGTGATATTTGTTAGACATGAAAACATTATTCGCTTATTACCTCCCATTTCCTTCAATCCAATATGGTCCTTTGGGGGGAAAATCCATTGAAGATTTCAGTGCATTACTCACATCTGCTCGGGAACAATAAAATTCAGCTGATGGCATTCCCTGATTTATCTGGGAATTCGTGAATAGCTGAAGTTTCGGATGATATACGAATTTTCAGGTTCATTTACATAAAACTCATAGCGGAGTAGTGAAAATTAATGGTTTCACCTATGGATTATATTCAAATTAGTCAACATTGCATTATAAATGTTGTTCCTATTAAGGCGCATGATTGCGATTTGTATCAATTTTTTTGTGGACTATGCTGATCTTCTTTATGTTGACGGGCAATATTGGATAGAATGGACCAATTTCCTATTAGTCCAGCTGAAACACTTTATCAATAGCAACCAGACGAATATTCAATAAGCGCGAATCAATAAATGAATCTACGTATCTGCAAATGACATCCGAGTGAATACGTAACTCATACTATCTGAGTAAGTGGTAGTTTACTGCTTCATCTGTCCACTCGGTTCCATTCAAAAGCATTAAAATTCCTTCATGAATTTACGGCATATTTGAGTGCTGCATCTGCGCTGATAAAAATGTGGAAATTGGATTTATACCTCTCAATGCAATTCCAACAAAACAAATGATCGTCTCCGTACCGGAGCTATTCATTTATCGTATCCATCAATTTTTTTTCTTTTTATCGGTAATAACCGGAGTTATCACTCAATTCATTTCAATCCTATAAATCTCAAGACTGGAGAATCTTGGAACTTCTGGGGAAGACATCTGAGGACAAACATATTTAATACGATCATGATGTAAGAATTTTTAATTGAATTCCTTCTGGCTTGAGTACTCTTTCTATTTTTTCGACGCTTTCGACGCAGATGTCCAACGCCTGATGTCTCAATTATTCATGATTAAAGTGTAGATTGAGCCTCAAACATGGCATGGACTTGAGTACCTCCTTGGAGATACCATAAATATTCCATTCTCGTAAATGACTGAAAGTCCATCGATGGCACAGCAGGCAAGACAGAGTCAGAGTCAGTCACTTCTTGCATTTAAACCGTTAATATATTTTACTAAGCCATTCCCCCAGAGACTCTGAATTTTCACAGACACAACCATTGCATTGGACTACACTCACACCACAATCTTTATCTGTCAATTTCCTTATTCTCAACTTACTGTGGATATAATCACAATGTTGAAGCTAGGTAGCCTTACCTATGTACCTAATAACTGCATTATCAGACTGTTACATTATTCGATTTCAATCGTGGTAAAACCCTCGGGTAATTTACATTGATCTATTCTACGGCAGAGTGAACCCAATCTTCCTTGCGGTTCAGTGTGTACTATATACCATTTTCCTTGACTATTCAATTTCATACATGGTACACTGAAAGTAGATGGAGATATTGCATGAACATTTGTATTTATTATTAGATTTGTAGAGAACCAATATATTTCCAGATTGTAATGATGTACTAGAGGTAATGAACTCATATCAATTTTATTATCTATCATCGAGATAACAGTCGCCTCTCTGATGTCACGCAGACATTCGATATTATGATGAAGTACAATTTCAATAGGATTTTATCGAAGAGCTCTGGAGGGAGATGAATAATAGGGATGAAATGAATAAGATTATGAAGTGGAAAGCCGTGGAAGCTCAAACTTACAAATCTTACTGCATAATGCGTATTGAATTAGTTATAGAATCCATAGTGATCTTCAGATTACTATTCTTACATCACATTATTCACTTCCTTTTTCTTTAGCTTTTGGGATGAATCCCCTCTTCCTTTGATATTGTGGTAATATATTGAATACTGAGAGACAAAGAAGTCTTGAAAATATTCCTTTACGCTCAAGTGGAATAAATTCAAAATGTAAAATTAACATTTTCTCTCAGATGAATGATACATGCACATAGTCTCACACACAAGTTGATAGTTAACTTGAGAAATTTGTCAATACATTAGGTTTTACTTGTATAATTATTTGTTCTCTTATTTTATTTTATCTTACATCATGTCAATTCTTTTTTTCGGCTTGTATTTCGAAATTTGACTAGAAATTTAATTAGTTAGGACTCTTCATTTAGTTGATGGAAAACTGAATTGGGAACGTTTCGCACTCGCGACACCAAGGTTCCCTTTGCACCTCTTAAGGTTGTTGTCGCGCGACAGTCTCTGTAAAAAGTTTATCCGCTGTAAAACGGGCCAGTTTAGAACACAATCTTTTAGCGGTATATAGTCTCACTTGATTGATTGCATTGTGCATGGATAGCTAAAGCATAACTATATATTTCCCATATTAACTATTTTCAATTATATAAATTTATGAATTTCCGATAATTATATTCCGTAAACCAAACGGTCAATCGATTTGATTTTTTTTTCTGTATTTCCTCCCACGATGTATATTCCACGTTTTTTTTTATTTCTGAAACTGTCGAGCCGTTGATTTTTAAAAAATTCTAATCGGCAAAACTCCATTTAAACACGTGTTAAATCACTCGAATTTCAAAAATTTATATCTCAAGTTCAAAACGGTCAATTGCAAACGGAAAAGGCTCATTTCGTTGCTAATTTTTCAAACTATTCATCATAAAATTTTTAACGAAAACTGTCGAAAAAAAATTCTACGCGACAACAACCTTAAGACGTTTATAGACTTCTATAACCCCCATTCTGGATATTAGTGATGATATCACCTTTCGGTTGATTCACTAATGTGACACAGGTCATCGACCATCACCATGAGTCTGCGCGATTCGAAATCAGAGCCATGATGAAGCTTTCTTGAAGGAAATAGTAGCCTCACAAACACTTCCCCCGAGTCAGTAAATTAAAAAGCTGAATCGTGTGAAGACCCATGACAAACACTATCGAAAATGGCGATCAAATGAAGATAATCATCACCAACGTGAATTATTATTAATGAATAACATCCGAATAATTTACTAACAGCAGTTCTAGGCTCATTGACGATTCATCAATAAGATATTGCGTAATCATCACGGTTATCGGAAGAGATCACGTGCAAATAGAATACAAAAGTAGTTGTAATTTATCTAACGCCCAAAACCATGAATGCCACAACCTTTAAGCGTGCAGCGGGTATTTGTAGATTAATCTGCTTCAATGGTTTTGGATTTTGTGCGAAGGTTTTCGTTTTCATTCCAACCCGTTCATTAACCTGTCGATCATTCTAATTTTCTTATTAAAGATCCCTTAAGCTCTGTCATCAATGTACACAATTCAGGGAAAAGTTTTAATCCACGTATCCAATATTCAAACAATAGGAATCAACCCGAAAATTATTGAAGCCAAAGTTCTGACTGTGCAATCCAGTTGAATAGATTCTGAATTCTCCCCCAAGTGAGTCCTTCATGAAAATCAATGATCGATTGTCTACTGACAGGAAATGAGAAAACAAAATAGCGTAAAGCCCTATATTTTATTTTTCCTCTTGTTTTCGGGTCATGTAATTCTGCGTCTGTCTGGTGTAGTTCGTTGAATATCGTCACGACAGAGCAATTAAACCCGTAGCCACCAGTTAATTAGATGAAACGGATGTGTGCTCGTATTTGAATGGAGAAATCTACACACCATCATCGAATTGTCGAGGCGTTGAATCCCGAGGTGCTAGTCCGCAATGGATTTGCTGTGTGAATTTAACCACGCGGAAACATTACTTAGAGCTTGGGATGATATCTGATGGATCAGGCAATTCATTGGCTTCTGGACGGATGGATATTCTACTTGATCGGTCTTTGATTAATTCCAAATATCAAATCAATTTAATATTCTGCAAGTTCATATTAATGACGAAACTGATACCTCATTTTTTTCGGATTACGACAATGCCTCATTGTGAAAATCTTTTTTAGAATCGTCTCATTCTATGAGATGTCGTTCTATTACATTTGAAAACAGAGATTCCTTACTCCTTCTTGTAAAGGATTTTATTGATGTAGTGAGCATAATAATCAAAGTTCAAAGACATTTTCAACTGGAGGATTTTCTTACTGAAATTTATCATCGCATAACACTCAGGGCGAGAAATATTCAATTTCAAGCCCGTATGTACTATCTCGCGAACCTAATCCCTGCTTCCAATTTCATTTTTTTTATTTATTTCTTTTATCTTGATAGTGCAGAATGGTTGGAAATTTAAGTTCAAAATTGGGATATCAATCATAATGATAATCAGATTGATGAATCAATTTTTCACAACGTTATCATGTTAACAAAATTTGTTCTAAAAAGAATAGATACATTGGAATATCTCGAAATCTTAGTGAAAATCAGTATAGATTTAGATTGGGATAGAGTACATTATGACGAATATTTTGAGAGGTGAAAAATTGAAATCGGTTGGATAGTTTTCAAGATATTTTCGGTAAATGGTTCAGAATCAATAGTACTTTATGCTACAAGGGCTGAAAAGTATTTTGCGCAACGTATTTTATCTAAGTGCTAAAATACTTTTTAGACCGTGTGGCATATGTTATTTTATTTTACGAGGACCGACTAACCGCGTATTTCTAGTGCCCAAGGGGGCAGGTAAAACGGAAGGCGGTAAGCGGCCACTTACCTCCCTAGGACAATAAAAGTGCGAGGTTAGGGTGGGTCGAGTGACATTAACGGCAATTTATGACAAACAGTTGAAACGATGCAACTGAATTTTTGCGAAGACTTAGGCAAAGGCTTAGTCCTGAGTAATGCCGATAATTTGAAGAAGTTCCATCTTTGTCAAGATCATTTGAGCCGTTTATTCCTTTAATTTTTATAATTATTTTTTTATAACAATAGGAGTGGTCTCTGCAGAAATAATTAATGAATAGCCTTTCATTACCTAGTCATTTCTGACTGTCAATGTGCTAATTAATTTCCATCGTTAGGGGGATCATTGATACCATACACTCGGACCAATTAGAATATTCACCCACATTTCTCAACTATTCAGGGACCATTGAATTTTCTTGGGAACGTTGCAGACTCCTCGGAAATAAGTCTGCACATTTATCATCATTTTCAGTATTCCTTCGTAAAGAAAACGTTTTTGTAACGGAATACATAACAGCGATTTCGTTTCCCTTTTCCTTCCAGACACTGACTATTCAATGTACGACAGTGCACAGTCGGTCTTGCGGAGAAAATGCAACAAATATTTTAACGTCAGGTCCAATATTACGAGTTGTCTATTCACAAAATATCCTACAGAATCGAGCATATGCTGTTTGAACAGGAGCTAAGAAGGGAAAATGACAAAGAGATAAAGTAGAAAAATGCGAGGGAACACATCTGAAGTAATCTAGAACATTCTGAAACGATGGGATACAGTTTTCTCCATGCTGCAACGTTCCTTCACATTAGATATTCATAAGATATATATAGATGCGGAAATTTTGGTATAACCAACGGGCGAATATCGTATTCAATCCTTTTCCATTGAATGTACGCCAGAAGAATATGAAAATTCTCATTGAATTTTCTATTATAAAATTCAGCAACATTGTTATATATTTCAGGCTTGACGTGAATTCCGTGGAATTGTTTAAAAGCTGCTGAATGACTTGTGCGTGATGGGTTTTGTTCTTCACCAGATGAACATTCATCGTTGAAGGAAAAGAAACATTTCACTTATTATCGAGGTAGCAGTGGCACTAATAAAGTAGAATGACTTAGGGGTCAACACTCACTGCATGATGAAAAGAACTGATTAAAATTGTTAGAGACGTGAAAGAATAAAGAAAATATTGTGTTACAACGAGAGTTCACAGTCTTTGTCCTCTTTATTCAATTCTAAATCTGACTTTGCTGAGGGCTTTGTCACGAAAGGAGACAGCAAACATGGAAGGTGGAGTGAATTAAGTACATGGGTTTCGTGTGGTCTTTTCAACTTGCTCTTTGGTGCGTTGGGAGGAACTCATTATTAAATGGATACTGAATAATAATCAGCCACGGACGTTGGTCTCCGAATCCTTTGGCTCCATTTTTTCTCGCTTGGGGATACAAATGGAAAAATGAAAATCATGAATAATCAATGGTGCAACGTTCGCGTAATGCAATTGTTCATATTCACCTTTAGTTTTACTGAAAGAACTCGCTTTCAAATATTTTTTCTTCTGAATTATTTTATAATCGTTTAATAAACTATATCTCGTGGAATGAGCAGAATGCCTTAAATATCGTCATCACGATTCAATGATGAACTTCATGTAATCACATAATTTGATTATAAATTAAAGAAAAAATCGTAGAATAAATTAATGGATGCAAAATACATATATAATCTTATAATTAGAGGATGTTCAAATGTATCATCTGTATATGGCAGTTTTAAGTCTTCAGAAGAGATAATTGTGCAAAATTAGGGACTGAATAGAATCCAGCCAAAAAACTAAATGTTCAAATGACTTCAGGTATTGTTTTTTTCTTTCGTTTTACAAAACCAAAATAGAAAATGATGCACATTGGATAAAAAAAAATTCCGAAAGGGAGATACTTCATGTTCATATTTATTCAACCAGAAAAATGAATTAAATAATCCCTTCTTCTTTGACAGAACTCGTAGCTCATATTCCACTCACTCAACTTTTTTGAGAAAATAAAAAAATGTTTCGTAATAAACAAATTGAATACGGTCCAAAGAAACCATTTCCATGATTACAAAAAAAAATCCTTGCAACAAATACAGATGGGAACGTGCTAGCTGATTAAACATTCTTTATTCCTTGTTGTGAATAAAAAGTAAATTGGAATAATGCAGCAATGCATTTAGTTCCACGTGGGTAGCCATGCAAAAACGTGTCTTATCGCACGGAAATACGCAATGCCAGCACAAACTTACCCAGTATAAATGAAAGCTCGACAGAGGGCTTCCATGTATATTTATTCCCTTGGAACCCCTCCGCCACATCTATTTCTTCATTTTATAAGTTTTTTTTTCGTATTTCTGAAATATTCTCATATAATAATATTTGGAGCGTCCATATTCATCATATGAGTCACACACAAAGAAACTGCGTTCGAAATATAAAATCTATAACAATATATTCAACATAATAATTTATGCGTTTTCATGACATTTTCTGTAATGACAATATGTAAGTGATATTGAGTTCAGTTTAAAAAATTTCATTAAAAAAATTGTGTTAAACGGAATGTCGTATCTCGTGGCCAGAAATTCGATGATATTATAATCTAGTTGAACATTTGTTGCAGATGTGAGGGACGACGTTTGTGGCTGGCAAACTGTGTAAAGGAAGGACCATCAAGGCCAACCGACAAGCCGAGTATCGATCCTTCATTGGTAAGTAAGAGAAATCTCCCTCCCTCTTCATGTTCCATTTTCTCTTTGCATGCTTCTTCCCCCTCATCCGGATGCCCACGAAAAGAATTCATGGAAATAAGCTCCAAAGTCTTTAACAATACTGCTGAATATTTAGATGAAATGATAGATGGTGGGATGCGAAATTGAAGGGCGGGCAACAGGGACCAAGAATTTTTCATATTTCCTTTTCGTTCAATCATTCTTAATCGAAAGTATTTGACGAAAAATTTCTAATTTAGCACGAAGTCGGTCAATTAAATGATTCACCAAATGTGATTATCTTGAAAAAAGGAAGTGTGCACACCAAATTAATTTTGAACGCTTCTTATCTTCCGGAAATGGTTAGCAGTATTTTAAAAAATCGGTGTAAAAGCTGTATTGACATCAACGCAAAATTTCCAACCTATTCAGGTTTTTCCTTTGATTGAAAGGCTGAAGGTAAAAATATATGACGAGAATAAATGGCCCCTTGCATACGGTCTAAGGGAGTACTTCGATTTTTACTCTTTTGAAAAACTGACACAGAAAGAAGTCAAACAAAAAGAAGAGAAAAGGGAAGTTCCTCGAGATGACTTCTATATCGTGAATACCTTGAAAAATCCAACTTTAGTCAGTGAATTTCTTTCTGCCTACTTTTTTCTTTTTTTAGACAGTCTCTGATGACCAAAAAAACATATGCACAGGGCAAACGAATAATAACGGAAAATTTAGAACTTATTCACAAAATTTTGTTTTGATTAAATTTTCCGCGGATACAAGTGGATCACTTTCCATATAATTAGTGCTGTTAAATGAATAAGCCTATTCAATATATAATGATTTTATCAAAAGAACTGGGCGTGATAAATAAATAAAGATACAGACCGATGAATCTGAAAAAAAAACCATCGAATGTGAAACTAGTACAGAGGAACAGAGATAACAAATACACAACAATAGTGTGTAATCTTCAGCACTAACACTCTAACACTAATTTAAAAACACTATTCTCAACAAAAATAAGAAATCTTTGCAAGGTAGATATAAAAAAAATGTTATCTTGTACGGAAATCGCAAAAAGGTCAATAAAAATTCAAAACATAAAAATTGCTCTCAGATCTCTCAAGTAAAAACTATTGGGAAGAACTAAAACAAAGACGAGAGCAGAAGTAAGGCTGAAGGCGATTTTTTTTTTTGCATTTTGGAAAACTTTCCTCGAGAAGATGTAGTCCGAAGTTTCTCACCCCAAGCACCGCAACCAGAGCGGTTAAAATGAGTTGCGAACTCGTTTAAAACGCAACGATGCTGTCAAAAAAAAAGAAGCAAAAAGCGAAGCAAATAAAGAACGAGATGGGAATATGTGCGAGATAAGCTTGAAATGCTTGTGACTAGAGAAAAACGGAGTGAAAAGAGGTAAAAATCGAAGACTTCTGGAAACTTTGAGGTAAGATTGCAAGCTTTCATCGGGTCTCCGTGATTTATGGGTCTCGATTCCCCGGGCTCTTCACTCTCTTCCCTGAATTTTAATTGAAATTACCGGAAAAGCCCGCGGCCAGCATTTTCCGTGGTACTCGAATCACTAGTGCATCCGCGATACCTTTTATTTAACGTAGTCGGTTATTCTCCTTCGGCCTTCCCTTTCAAACTCTTTTTGTACCCTCCGGGTGATGGTATATCGGCCTTGTATATTGATAAAACTCATCCTTGAAAGTTATACCGCCACGTTCACAGACTCAAAGCCACGATACACCACATTTTTTCCCTCGTAAATAAATATTAAAACTAACGGAATACTTGGGAATAATTGAGTTTGTTTCAGAATTTTTTCGTGTGGTTCGGTGCAAAAATCCGTTGATTATGCGGAAGTCTTTTAGAATTCTCATATCCTCAACATTTTGATAGTGACTATTGGGATTGGGTACCCAATTTATTGGATTTTATTTTTTTTTTTATTGGATTCACCCAATATTCACTTTCTGAATGAAAATTGATCTAACGGTACGATCCAACTAGAAGTATTTCGCCTAAATTTCCGTTTGCCTAATATTGGAAATGGGATAATTAAATTAATTAAAACACAATTAATAAACTCTAATCAATATTTCTTTATTAAAATCGCACGAGGAAGAATACCGTCTGAACTCTGTGAATAGCTCCAAGAGACTAAAGACTAGCCACAAAGACCATAAGAACATTCGTCACCAAAGAAAGAACCCTACAATGGTTTGTTGTGAAACCATTGTTTATGTTTATACAAACTCTGAGGCGACTCTGTGGAGCCCTCCATATCGATTCATTTTTGTAATCATCATTAATCAGTTCAATATATTTCTATGAATTTTAACTTGATATTCTAACACCTAAAGTCGTTTAATCAAACTCATCATTTGATTAATATTCAGATCACATGTTGAAAGATTTATGTTCTAATTATTTCCTGCTGTCATCCTGTCTAAAAATACATTGATTTTTTTTCTAAATAAGATGAAATTAAATATACGAATTCGGCGAATTGTACAGGTAGAAGTCGTAATATTTTTGAGAAATCAGCACATTGAAAATTAGCAATATCAGATTCAAAACAGCAAGAGACGTTTTTCATTGGAAAACATTTTCCTTTCACAAATAGAAAGGTAATGAGTTCGAACATCTGGCGACCTCGTTTTTCATCCAAGAAACTGATTTCTTGTAAAGTTCGACATATGAATGAACTCGCTCCGAATTTCAGAAATGCCTTTAGGTTTGGAAAACGTGATGTTTGACGTTATGTTTTGAAGAGTGGTGTAAGATCGTAAATGAAGGTGATTGATTAGGTATTGTTTCCATTCTAAAAACGAATTCTCGTGGTGATTTCACGTCTAGAGTTATTTCGAGGATGAAAAATTATTGATAATCCATAGATCTGACGGGAAACCTCAAAGCAAATGGTTTATATGCCAAATATAATTTAATTATACGCACATCTATTCTGGAGAAAAATGTAATATATTACCTATAATTAATAGCACATATATTTTTTTCGTCAGAGAATGATATCATCCCCACAATAAATCGTAATAAGTAGCTCCTATTGAATTTAAAATAAAATAACTAATTATTGTCAACAATAAATCGAGAATGTTACGATCCAACAATTGTGGAAGATAACTACTTTGATAGGTTGGCTCTAATACTACACCAATCACGACATAAATTGATCTTAACGATCGATGTCCGGTCTCGATTTTTTCAATAACAAATAAATTACAGCTATATGGGAGTAAAATTCTACTAAAACTTTTATATCAGATGCCAACATGAAGTATTTCCATCCTTAAAACAATATCGGTTGATTTTCCATCGGAGAATGATTGGAAATGTTGGAGAATCCAGTAGCAATGCAATTTATTTTGATTACGGTGTGAAATTCAAGGAGGACTCATTTTTATTTTTCTCATTTCTCCTCGAAATATTCACTGATTGTGAATAATTTTGATGCGCGTTGAAATGAGTTGGGAAAATCAACACTGTATATGTATAGAATGCACCTAGCCTTCATGAATATGGACGTGACTTTCGTGGAGAGTCTAGCAGTGAGACGACCAAGTCGCTCCTTGCAATCTGCATAAACACGTTCAATGAACAAGTACGGGTGTATATATGTGGTCTAAACTTAGCAGGGAATGTATCCACTTTGCGAAAGTACAAAATTTTTCGGTGAGATGGAAACGGATTTCTTTATTGCAACACATTTTGTTCACACGAAAATAGTTAACCATTAAATAAACATTGTGAAATGTAAATTTAATATTTCCTAATTAAATATTTTCTTGGATCAATATAAATAATTTTAAAAATAATAATAACCGTACTTGCAATGAGTATATTAATACGACTTTGGTGATTCTTCGAGAGTTTTTAGAAATTGAATTAATACGTAATTGCCATTTTGCAGTCTTTTTCAAATTTCAAGAGTTTAAAATCTTTCAGACAATAGTCTTCAGTGCACCTATTAAAGATCAATGTTTATGTATTATTTAATTTATTTATAGCAGTGGAACGGAAAGAATCTCCACTTTTACCAACATCTCACGGAAATTTAAATATACTTAAATAAATTATAAAATATACTTAAAATAATTAAATTGATATATTCATTTTTAGTATAATCTGTAGATTTCATTGGAATATTTTTTTTTTGTTATTCTAAGAGACTTTCCATTGAATGAATTATGAAATGGGAAATGTAAAGTTTCGAACCAAAAACCAAGAAAACAAACGACAAATTGAATGGTTTATCACAAAATGAAAAGTTGAAATGAAAAAATGTCATTCAATTGAAATTTCACCGACGTCGGTAGCTCAGTGGCTAGGCCCTATCGAATCGAATTTTTCAACAGGCAACGATGAGCGGGAGGTCGCTAATAGAGCAACCGCCTGTACCGACATGTTTTTTTCTGTGGTTTCCCATGTCATTTCTATGTTCTATAGGAGAGTGAATACGGTACAGTGTAGGATCCACCGGCGCATGCACAGGGTGAGATAGGGCCAATTAGCCAGAATAGGGCAGAAAGGGCCGGAATATAAAAAAAAGCAACTGAAATTTCAATAAATTTATAACGGCGCAGTCATAGAAGAATGGAAATTAACCAATTGATGAAGGAAATATTTCGCATCAATGGGACAGCTCAACATTCATAACTAGTAAGTGGAGAAACTCGTTAATATGTCAGACACTCAACGGTTCCGGATATTTATGGATGTGTAACTGTTATAGCCTGCGCCCAGTGATGCTTACCCAACAGCAAACTGTCGTGTTCACGTCATGCGCCCGAATTCGCATGGATTGTCACAGATTTTCCAACAGATACATTAAATTATAATTCCCACATCAGTAAGAATCATCTCAGAATGTAGGTCGAACCGAGGACTGAATGCAAAGACTGTTTCCGCTTCCAGTATTTTGTTCGTTCACAGAAGAAAATATACTGGCACCAGGAAGAATATTCAATAATATAATGACACATCTCTTTCTTACTTCCGACATTTTTAATTTAAAATATGATGAAACTTTTTTCACGGCGTTCTGTAATTGCAGTTGAATACTTATCTATTGATTATAAACCTTATATACTATTTTAAATTCAGATACCGATTTTCGTTCAATTTTGTCATCTACTACTGATGCATGAAAAAGAAAAGAAAAAGAAAAATGATTTTACGAATCGTGCAGTTTCCCACAGATGATTTCAATTAGGAAGTTACTTTTCCACTGCATAAATTTCTGCGGGAAAGTTGCAGTCTTAACGATCTGCTGTTTGGATGCAATCTTCATTATGAAGAGGAAACACTTTATTTTAAATCTGCGCCTTAAGATTTCCTTCTAGTATACAGGGAAAAAAACTTTTGCGGTATTAGAAAAAAATTTCTTTATGCTAAAAGAGAAGTTTCGAGACTCGAGAAATGGAGCGTCGGAGTTCGTAAGAACTATTCCCTTGATTGCACAAAACTTTTTAGAGATTTAAAAAATCGAGGACCTAACAGTGTGCAGCCAATTCTTCACGATATTTCAGTTCAATTCTTTTTTAGTTTCTCTATTGTCTTAGATTTCTTATCATTTGTCCCATGTTGATTATTTTTAAATAATTATTTTCGATGTCAAACATGACGTCATTTCAAATTCCGTATTAAAATTTTTTAATCGAATTAAATTGTTGAACAATGAAAAAGTAATTCTCTTTTGAGAACATCAGATTGACATTCAATCTGATAATACTTAAATAATTTTCGACAAGGTGCTTATCACTTTGAATGTTTCTTAAACATTCAGAGAATTAGACATTCGCTACTGTTAATTACTACTATCTATCAATTCAAATAGAATATAATATGTCCATATTATCCGGGCGTTTCTTATATATATTTTCGTGTATTTCACCTCGATTAGTTATACTGAAGAATTCATCACAAATGATTAGTCAATAATGCAAGCTTTGTGAGTTATTGACATTACACAAGTTGTCAGTTGTTTCTGTGGGAAGACTAAAAGGACTCCACACACATTACATTTCCCCCAAGCGTTTATTTGCTAGTAAAGACGGATTGAGCACCCGAAGGAATGCCTAGGAGAATGACAAATGGTGTGTTTCGGAAAATGAGTCACCAGACTAAGTAAATACGACTGTGCAGGGGAGTTTTAGATGGATGGACACATACTAACTTTCTCAATTGAGATGTCAGACTTTTATGTCTGACATTGACATTCATTTCTCATGATTACTCAAACATCATTCGCCGGTCAAATCACAGTTGCCATTTCATCAAAACGAATTCTCGTCGATGGAAGGGATTCTCCCTCTAGAAAAATCGACACATAAAAATCAAAACAAGGACCCAATTTATTTTTTATACACTGTCAAGACCATTTTATTATACGTATCAATTTTAGTCCCTTCGAAACACTCGGGAAATCTTTCTAGATTGACGAAGAATCTTTCTGAAATCCTTTCTCAGTCTAGAAATTGATTGTCAAAACTGAGAAGGATCTCCAGAAAGTTATAGAAGTGGATTCCAAGCGTTAAAACTTTAGTATCAACTTTCTCTGTCCATTCGCCCTGTCCAAACAGGACGAAGATGACGAAAAAGTATATATGGGAAAAATGAAGGTGTGGAAATAATACCAGTGGTACCTTTTTGTTTTGTTGTTTAAAATTGGAGGTTTCTACAGGCGTCAACGAAGTACGATCAGAATTGAACGTGACCCTGGAGAGCCAAGGTGAGATTGTAGACAATGTAATTGTGAAAGGGAGAATCCAGGCCCTCGGATCGTGCACAGGTTCTATTTCCTAAGCGAGCACTTCAGAAATAACAGCTAGGTCACTCCGTCGCCAAGTGTCTGCTTTGGCGAATTTTTCGCACATTTCTCTAAATTTTCATCCAGTCTAGAGCATGAAAAACTATTTTTTTATCGCCCTTATCTCTTTCGTTCTATTCTTAGATTCTGTAGTATTTCATGATAATGCCAAGACAATAATAATCATCCAACCTAATCAATAACTAATTGGATAAACTCTCTTGATTATGACAATTTCTCCTGAAATTGATGGAATTGCTTAATATTGATAATTATTGAGAGTTTATGGAAGGTCGACTAAACATAACCATTATCTAGAGCGATATGATTATTATTATTAACACTAATTTCATATATTTATTATACGAATAATATTTTAATAGTTAAGACATGATATCGTCTTGATTAAAAATTAGCCAATTGACGAAAAAATATTTGTCTTAAGAAAATGTATCACATATCGGATTTATTTTTAGACTCCATGAGTCTATAAAAAGCTTTAGTTTTTAGAAAATTGAACTGAAAAGGGTCATCTGTTTAAAAAAAATCGCTTTGACCCCTGAACTACAATAAAAGCAAAGTTATATCCCTTTTAGTTATTTCGTGAACCACTAAATTGTCCAGTAACTCCAAACCGTTAGGGCACAATTCCCTCAAACACGTTTCCGTTAATTTTCCCTTATCGAGGGAAAACTTCTGATTCAATTCATTACTCCACACCAATCCATCACCGTCAATCAAATAAGTAACGAGTTGAAGGGAGGAAAAATTCCTTTCAAAGCTGGACGAAAAATGTTAGAAGCCATTTAATATTCCCGCGATAATCGATAACTAACGACGCATCGTTGAATAATAAAAAAGCAATTAGTGGATGAAATAATGGGATAGTTTCAGAAAAACCATTAACTGATGCACAGAGAATCAAAAACTTATTTGTATTGGATTCCCCGTCTTGAATTTTTGTTCAAAAACTTAGGGTTGTGCGCCTCTAGAATACCCAATGCTTCAAAGAGAAGTAATTATCAAATTCAATCCATAAAATATAAGAGACAAAGTTCCAGAAATATGCATGACTGTGCGTGCGATGTTAGCGCAGAAGATTCATGAATCTCCACCGGCTGTTCCTCGTCATTCTCGTCAAAAAGCCTTTCAAATCCCCAAATTTACGTGATTTTCATAAATTTCACATTGACTCAAAGAGTTTTCGCTGATCTCCAGGAAATTTCCTCTTGTAATTGCGGAATTGCGTTGAAAATGAAGTGAGAAATTTGGAAAAGCCGTGGCACGTGCGCATGTGCTTCAATTTATCGTTTAAATGAGGCCAAAGTGGGGAAAGCTAGTGGAGATAGTGAGGCAAAATACACCAGATCTCAGCTGTTATATGAATATTGCACGTCAGGTGCATTTACCGTGTTGAAACATATGGTATAAGCTCGGTAGTACTTTCCTTCAAGCTCGGTGGTGTATTTATATGAATAACGATGAGGCATGCAGCCAAAGTAGCTCATACAAATGGCAAATATGAGGAGGTGAAAATGGTCTTTGTATGAGCAGCGTGTCTTCACCCATTCATAAATATTATCGGATAGTTTCCATCGTTGGAGCGATGATAACCATGTGTTGCCTGTTATGCGTCGGAATCACCATTCGTCATAGTGGCGAGAGAACGGATGATCGGACGTGTAATAGTTCGCCAATGAAAAACCTCGGGGAGTTCTAGCTACACTGAGAGAAATATTCAATAAAAATTACGTGTATTTCCCGTAATTCTGGAGCGAAATGTGGTTGTCGGAAATTTTACGGAACTGTCACGTAATTTTTATCTAAAGTCACGGAATTTTTTCGCAGTGTTCCGTAATTTTAATCTGAATTATCGGTGAAAAATAACGATACCGTCACTTAAATTTTTCGAATCAACTCCGTAATCGGTAAGTGACCTGAAAGTTCCGTAATTTTTACTAAATATTTCTCTCCGTGTATAATTCTATCCTGTTCCAAAGGCTGTCTATCCTAGGATTGAAACTTATGGGCATGTCAAGAGCCTCTCGTTTATTGCGGTTAAGATTTCCGGCGACGAGGCAACGTCATCTGTAATCGTTATCATTCGTTCATATGAAATAGGAACCACTTCTCGATATTTTCGTTCGAGTCTAATTCATTTCAGTCACATTCGTGAAATTGATTTCGGACAAAGTTGTACTGCTATGAACATATTGGTTAAGAAGCTGAAAAAGAGGATTTTTGAGAATTTTACGAAGAGAAGGTTTATTTTATATTTTCAATTTTTGGGGGATATATTTGTGCACCTCTTCTTATCTCTTAAGTCGACTAAAAAAGTTCATCCACCACTGCAATGATTCGGACTGTCACAGGGATTGATATTTAAAAAAAAAAACTATTGAATTAGAAGGTATTGTCTATACAATAATTCAACGCTGCGAAAAAATTGAAATTTAACAAAATGGCAGAGTTTTGAGGAAAAAAATTTAATATTTCGGTCAAAAATCTCATGATTTTTCATACAATCTGGAAACTAGAGGATCTCGGTATAGAAAAACACCCATAAAATATGCGTAAAGAAAACTTAATCGATCGAATGATTTTTAATCGAGTTATAATTACAGCCAAATTGAAAAATGTAATTTTGAGAAAAACAGGTTTGAAGATAAATCGATTGATTCCACTCCACTGTTGCAATTGTTAATGTTAATATTAGACTGAAAATCCGTTTGAGATATTCACTTGAAATATTAGTATGCTATTTATAGAGTACATCGTAATATACAGAATTAATTATTTAAGTTTCAGAGTAGGTGTGCTCTTTGAAAAAAATTTCTGTGGAATGAAGTGTTCGAATCGTCATGGTACGAAATACCATGGCAATTATTGGGGAATGATTTCCATGTATAGTGTATATTCATACCCAGTATTGAGGATTGATTTCCATCATTAAAATGGGCATCTCCAATCAAAATCGATGATTTCTGGTTATTCAGTTTCAATTAAGCTCCCTTGAACATCCGATAATTTATTTCCATGTGGTTTGGAAACTTGAGCTTGATGAAACTCCAAACTGCAATTGTTCGCAACTACCTTTCACTCAGCAAAATTATCGATTTAACACAAGAACAAAGGGATACACAACAGTTGGTTGCAACTTTTGCCAGTCAATCGATAGGTAGATAAAGACAGCCAAGTCGAGATTGAAGTTGAAGATACCATCTGCACAAAAGAACTCTCCAACTTTCATTCTACCGCCTCTTATATAATAGCTAATTGTTTGCTTTGATCTGGTCACGGGGGAACTTTCAACGTTTTATATTGGTTGACGAAAAGGATTTCCTCTCGTTTAAATTTTTAATTATTCTCCCTCTATTGTCTTTAGCCATCAGAACCCAATGACAAATGAACTTCTATATCCCGGAGAATCAATCGACATTAGTTGGTGAATGAACTTTTATATCCCGAAGAATCAATCGACATTAATTGATAAATTATTTAGCGAGATATGAGAATTTCTGAAATGAGACAGAAAATTCCGGCAAGAATGCCATGAGGTACACGCGACTCATCAATAATTGATTGCCCATCGAACAGAACTTCATGGACTTCAAAGAATTCCGGATTGTCCTGGTGATTGCTCATTCAATTCAATCGGACGTTAAATTAATAGCTCCAACGATTGCTTTCACTCTAACCTCAAGTACCTCAGGCCAACTGATTTCCAAAGAGACTTGGAGCTGCCCAATTTGATCAGTTCAATGTCAAAAGACTTTGCCAGGAGTAAGTCTGTACAATGAACCTGACCCCCTCATCAATGTTGTTACTTCCCACTGATTCACGCCCAATTGGTATTGGCTATTAATCACCAACCATAGCATCCGTGTTCTGATCCTACGAATTGTAGTCGGTCCATAGCCACGAGCCTCGCATTCCATTTCAATGCACGTTTAGTAATTGTGCATGGGTACTAATTAGGTCAGGAGGAAGGGGGAGAATAGCGAAGTTGGAACGATCCGAGCTTCAGATTTCACTCTAGTTAACGGGGAACAGATTGCATCTTATTTATGTTCAACTATTTTCGTTCATTTTTGCCTCATTCGCCAGCAAAACTTTCCCCATTCACCGATAAAGGGAAGCTTCATTATAATATATACATTGTAATATCAAATATTATTTGTTGTATTTATAACTGAATTCTCGTTTCCGGTTAACGAATTTACCCAATGGAGTAAATCCACTTGATAGGACTTAACCCTTTTGTCAATATGGGTTCAGCGTTAAGAGAGTCTAGGGGATGTTTGAATCCCTGTACGTTAGCACGCGTTATTCTCACCCTATCTGAGAAATCACTTCATTTATTGGTCAGGGGAATTCTACAAGCTTTTCGAAGTGTCGAAGTGTGGAATTGTCCATCCATCTTTTTTTAATCAAGATAATGGAAAGGAGAGGATAATAAGAACGATAGTTTTAGAGGTGATGGAAGTAGCAAACGATTACTGGAAATGGGGGAAAAGGGATCTTTTACGATGGTTCAGGTGAGATGTAAAAAAGAATTGTAAATTTTAAACGATCGAAAGGTAGCACAGTCATATATGCATGCACCGAGTCGAACTATAAATCAGCAAAAGAGTTCGCTGTAACCTGGACACTTGGGTTCGAAAGATTTCCATGGGAAACAATCGAATCGGAAGTATTCGATTCGTATTTCCTTACAGAATACACTATTTCTTACGAATCACCACAAGAGGGGGTATCAAAATAGAAAATTTTCGCACTGCAATGAGAAAAGACTATATTTTTACCAAATGTCTCTTTATTCGAGAGAAGTATTTCAGCATTTACTATCGTATTTCTCCAGCTAAATCTTTTCCGAGGCATCTCTATTAGTCTTAAATTGCGATAATTATATCATTCTCGGAAATGTTTCTGGCAATTATAGTCTTTGAATGCATTCTCTCCGTAATTAGTAAGATTGCAAAAATCATGAAAAGTTTTGGAATAAAAATATTGGAAATTAATAATATCGCGGGAGTCATCATCCAAAGGTTATACTAATTATTCTGGAGACCAACATGATAATGATAATTGAAACCTAATCAGGATCAGCACTAGACAACTCGACTAGAGAGATACGAAATTCGAGATGTGAATATTTCTCTCAAGTAAATGAATATTTGGAAAAAATAAATTTGTTCTTCCATGCAGCATCCACCATGTACCCTTCCATTGCTGTCTCCGCAGTAAAAACAATTAAATAGAAAATAACGGAAAAAATCATCTCTCCGGACTTGAGAGTCTGAAGGTATGAAAATCTGGAATGATGTTGAAAAGCAAAAAGCAAATATTATCTTATCAATAAAGCAAGTGCAATATAGAAAAGCAAATCGAAGAGAGTACGGAGTGGATTCACTACGGAGAAGTATATCTCCACCAATTTGTCTCATCCTTATTTGAGAGATGTGGCTTTCATTGCTGTAACAGAAAGAGGCAACCGATAACTTCTGGAGACACTCATTGTCGACCTAATTCGATTGTGCAAGGCCCTCTTCGCCCTCGTGAATAGCACTGACGTCATTGGAGCCAATTCCATCTGACTTTAAATCTGGACAAAGAGTCGGTGTATTGAGTTTGCATGAATTTGGGGGTTTAAAATACGGATGTCTTCTTTTAGATCTCGATGTTCATTCGGAATCGTTCCAGTTTTATTGGAATGGCACTGGTGGAAGCAGTGGACGAGTGAATCATTTGGAAATTATGAATCATTCGGATAAGCAACCGGGGAACCAATGGGGGATGCTTGGGAGTCCGATTGCATCACAGTAGGAAATGTACACTATTCATTCGGGATGTTGGCTTTCAGAACAACCGGTTCATAGCCTGTGTGAATTCAATATCAAGGGATATCATATGCGCGAATTTCATTGGGTTCCAATGAATGTGAGAATGTTTGATATAATGTATATTGCTCAAATATCATGGTTAGATCAAGTAGCCTGGATTAGAACAGAACTTTGTTGTGAACATTATGATTACATTTACGTTCAGGAAAGTTCAAAGTGTAGAAAATAAAAACTACTCTCTAAAAGTGATATAATATATTTATTCTCGTCATGAGAATACTGCTGTGATTAAACTATTGGAATACAGTAAACGTTAATTAAAAGAAACTCTAATAACAAGGCTTAGTAAAATATGTCAGAAGATATTTGATGTGGAGCGATGTGATCTCATTCGGGTTGCGAGTTGAACTGCCCGATGGATTTTCCGTTTTGGAAACCTTAGGCCCAAGTCCTCTTTGTTTATGACTCAGGCTAGAGTCTGAATAGCCAGTGTCTTAAGTGGTTTCCCGATGAAAAACCCTGAGGTGTCGGATGGAGTCAAACAAGGCCCTCATTGTCCTCAACTGTTTATAATTCATGAGGTCGAAACTTATAATTCAGGATACGGGTCCATTTCTGGGTGTAATTTACGTGGTTGTAGCCCGTGATCAACGTTTGCGAACTCGTAATGTACGAGATAAAAAAATCCGGTAAATTACATTTAAAATCTCGTATTTTGTGTATAAAGTTTTCTGTATATATAAAGAATAATGTCAGTAATGAAATTTAGTTAATGCTGTGTGGCGATGGTGATGAGGGAATATTTTTTACAATATACACAGCGGTAAAAAAAAAGAGGAAAATTCAGTTGTAAAAACAACAAATATTGGAATATGCAAGTAAATAAATGATTTTTAAGAAGCTGTTTAATACTTAATAAGGTATTCTTTACTAGCACGAGGAAGGCACGTCTTTACTAGAGGGAAGTTGTCCAGGGACTGACCATGACCATAAAAGCAAAAATTCAGACTGGAAAAACCAAGAATAAAAGTTAAGGTTTATAACACAAGAGAACACAGTCCGTCAAATTTCAATATATGTAATAAACATATTTAAACATATGAAATAAAACGATTGTAAACTAGTTCTTTTTCTGGGACTATTTTCCCCCAGTATGTCATAAATCTTTGTCGAGCAGTTTTTGTACAACAATGGAGGATCTGTACTCAAATATTCCACTAGAAAACTTCAAATGTGTTAAACGGAACTATTTAAGATTATAACAATTGTCTTAACATCGATCACCATTATTTAAAACAATAGATATTGACAGTAAGCAGTAAATGGAGGAACTAAATAAAAGCAAATAATAATAATAACCGATAACAAATTTGACAGAAATAGAAATAGCTGACAAATCAGGAATATGAACAGACAGAATTTCCATTATTAAATGAGTTGTCAATCACTAAATTAATATTACTATACTCAGCACCTAGATAATCTACGTCGATCAATGGAGATTACCACGAGGTCAAATAAATTAAAAATATAAACACAAATATTGGGGAAAAATATTAATTTCCGATCCTCTGGTTGATTAATTCATGGTTATTCGTATAAAATATAAAATTTAGAATTTTAATTTCAAAGATTCCCACTTTAGCGATCTAAAAGAAATCGCCGATTTTTATTTATTGAAGTATGAATTATGTCGAAACTGCCATGACAGAAATTCATTAGTTTATTTAGCAAATCACATGTTCGGTGTTGAGATCTGAAATCAGATGAACATTTTAATAGATAAAAAAGAACATTAAATCGACAGTTATACGTGCACTTAAGAGAAGTTTACTTTTAATAATTTATGAATTTTTAACTGCAAACATCCTTTCACTATATATTTGCATCCTATTATTTGTAGTTTCACTGACATACACAAACGTGACTGTTCTCAAAAATGTCTATGTACTAGGTAGAAACCAATTTAGTAGTGGTCAACAGAAGCTTGCGCTTGAGGTGTATTATTCATAATTCATTGCGTGCACCATGGTAAGACCTGAGTCCGATAGTGAGGCTATTATCTTAATCAATGCAAGCTACCCCCTTTCAAAGCGAACGCAATTACACATAACAAATTATTTGAATGGATTAATTTTGAAAACGAATATCTTCTCGGAGCAGTACACAATTTACTCGGTATACAATGAATGATAATTATGAGTATATGAATGTTCATCATATATGATTACAGAGACCGAGCAGTTCATTTAATAGAAAGGCTTGCATGATAAGTTGGCTACAGCGGAAATAAATGATACTATTCCACTCATTAGAATTTCATAAATACATACCCATTCGTTAACAAATGAATCAGTTGATTGTCGAGCTACATGTATTGTATCATCCAAAAAGATACAAAAAACATGACACCATCTTGTAGTCAAACGTAAAAAAGCCTTATTAACCTGTTACGATTGGTTCATTAGACGCAATTGAATATTCACGATCGATGAAAACGACTAATTTCTCTCAGGGACGCACTGTCAATATAATTCTCCGCTTTCTAGAAAAATGTTTAAAGCCGCACTAACAATAATACCTAGTGTTCATAATCGCCGGGTGGACAAGCATGAAAAATAGATAGTAATACCTCCAACAGGAAAAATAATTCCCACGACATCACAAAATTTGCATGCTGGTTAAAAAATGACTAGCAATGTTCATCGCGGGTGACCTGATAAAAATTTCATTCTAGAAATTATATACTGTAAGAGAAGGGCTAACCCCCAAGTCCGGCCATAATTCACCCGGAAGGGACACGCAACTCAGCGATGATTTATATCACGCTTGACAGCTTTCTGTCCCTTATATATATTTGGAATATTTTTCCCTTTTTCTCATGAATATTTTGGTTAAATACTCACTTGACGGCATAGGGGTATAAGGGGACTTCCGCAGTTGTAAAAAAAATATCGAAATACGGAGACCCGTATAAAGCGGGTATTACGATAACCGTGGAAGAAAATCCATAGTTCCAAAGAGTAAATGAATGAGAGAGAAAAATAATCTTACTTCATGCATTTCCGCAACTTTTATTACGATATATCCGGGGGATCGTACAGTTTTTTCCTATAAAAGAAAAATTCACCGCTCTAACGACGATGATAAAATCTGATGTTTGCCGTTCTTCCGCCGCTTCTTCGTAGTCTGCTTGGCCCTTGTCATTGGTTTGTATCAAGATCAATGTTGCCAAGGCCTAAAATAATGTACAGCAGACTCACAAAAAATTAATTCGATTTTTCAGAAGGGTAATAATGTTCGTTTTGATATCGGGCAACACGCCCTTTTCAGTTATAAAATACTTTATGAACTTGCACGAAGTTTATTACGAGCGTTCAGAGCTATAAATGGGATTGAGGTATTCGTCGTGGATCTGGTTATAGAAGAGCGGAAATGAGTCTTCATGGTCGACAGAAACGGAAGATTCAGGGAAATTCCGGTGATCGATAGCCAACGACTCTGATATCCGTGGCGTCGAGGAATTCCGATTGAGAGAGTTACTGATTGATGAAACTAATAAAATTTATATGGTTGCATTGGAGACGAAGTGAAGAACATAATAAAATTTTCCTTCATTATTGATTTAGCTTTTTCAATCCAACGGCAATTAATTGGTGGCGGATCGATGAATGGAGAAATCGTGTTGGGGTTTCACTAAGGCGATCAGAATGGTGGGTGTAATGCTCTTTTACGATATATTACGAAAGGATCATGGATTAGCAAGTATCTTGGTGAATGTCGAGGCTTGAGCTGGCGGTCAGTAAAAGGATATCGAAGTAATGGTATGGAAGGGATCGACTTATGTAACTCCAGGGAGGAGTCTAGGGAAATCATTGCATATTCTATTCGGCGGTTATCGGAGATTCTTTCCGCCGTAATTAAACGTAATTCTTCGAATACGCCAGGAATATAAAATGCATATCTAAAAAATCACAAATTGAAGTGCGATTAGAAAATTTATCCCAAGGTCACCGAATTTTTATGAATCTTTTGAGAACACGAAATCGGGAGTCAATAGTAAAAGTTTCGTAATCATTTAATTCGAATATTGATCATGTAATTTGATAAAGAAAATATGAGAGAATAACCATTTTAACATGCTGCGCGGGTCGAGTTATTGAGAGAAAATGGCGGAGTCAAGTTTCAACGACACTAGGTGGCGCAACCTTTTCACAAGGTAAATTTTGGTGGAGAGTTGTTAAGGTAGCACTATCGGTACATCATGAGTCAAGTTAGAGTAGTGCCAACTTTGATCACCGCGGTAGTTCGGCTTGACAACATTGCTCAACGACTTGCACGTCTGTGTAATGTGTTTCCATGTGTTTGTTGTTTCTGTAATGAGAGCTCACGTAACCTGAGTAGCGCTGTTGCCATGTCGATTAATTTCACACTTAATTAGTTAATTTCGGCATTTATAGCTCATGAATCAAATTTTTTTATAGCAAACAATATTCTTTAACATCTACACCGAGAAAAAAAATTTTCTTTTGGCAAGAATATTTTCTTCCCACCAGTAAATCTGGCAATCACTGTGTAATTACTCCGATAAGGTTTACTAATTCCAAATATATTTTCTTTGGATTAGTAAATATTATTGGCTAAAGAATTTTTTTTCGGTGTGCAGATGCAGCTCTAAAAACTTTACGAAAAACTCATCGTTGGGATTTTCAAAACTAAAAAAAAATGTGAACTGTCTAAAGACTCAATGTTGATGCTTGAAAAATAAGACAACTAATAACTTATATTCTCACCCATCCAATCTTCCAAAAATTTAACTAAGTCATTTTCACATCAAAATCTATCTGCATATCAAAATTCATCAAATAATACTATACCTTAATGAGCCACCCGTGAACGAAGAACGAAATTTAGGTTCTCGTCTTTGAATTGATCGAAAGGGTAGAGCTTTAATTAATTATTTTTCGGATTCAGTAATTTTATAACAGAAATTAGAAGAAGGGGGGAATTGCCCTTATATCTGCCCTTATATATCATAGAGTTGTCTTTGCTAATAAATTAGCAATATGCTCCCAAATGGTTATTTTCCGTATTGTTCTTTTTTTTGTAAATAAGCTTTCATTTTAATTTCATTAAATTGAATGATTCAGTAACAGTGTACCTTTACGCGCCAAAATCCAAGTTAATGGTGTTCAAATAAAATTTCTCAGCCACCATTGTGTTCGCCTCCTAACTGATATACGCAGATATCGTTAAGATTTTGTAGAAAAAAAAACTGGGATTTTATAGAAATTGAAAAAACGATCATTACTGTCAACTTCATCTGCGAACTAGGTCAAGAAGACATCAGGACAAATTTTTTCAACCATCATTCAATTGACTAGGATAATTTTTTAAGTTACGTGAAAAAACCCAATTTTCCAAAAAAGAAAAAAAATAGCGGGATGAAATCAATTTTTGTTGACTCCGATAATTAGTTAGATAATTTAATTAGGTGAAGACGAGGGTGAGCAATCAAAGAACATTAACGAAAAAATAATACCACATTTGAACACGGTCTAAAAACTGCATTTTCGAACTCCTTGGGTTACACTCAGTTGATATATAACAAAAAATAGGAAACTTCAATTTGGTCGATTACAAAGTCTCCATTCGGAAGGAAAAAGAGTGGATTTGATGTTTTCTTTAATAAGAAGGCTAACCGCTATAAATGTGGAGTATTGATTTATCATAAACAGAATGTATCGTTATTCACATGATTATTAGGCAGCTCTATTCTCGCTCATTTGCACTTCATTCCCAAAACTTCAACTCCATTGTTTTGATTATCAAACTCAGCCGGATAATGTTGATTATTTGGAGTATATCCGATTTGGCAGTGTATTGATATCGGTTATGTGTATAATCAAAGTCAATGTATCGCCCAGATTATCTGTCTGGCAATGATAATGGCGTTCGATTACTACAGGTCTCACCAATGAATCCTGGTGATGACAATCAGTCGATTAGTGATAACCATGTGTTAGCACCAATGCGTTAAGGGAAATCAGAGAACAATCCGAGTGATGGCTATTGTCTGGATGGATGGAGATATTGAGGCTTGTCATATTCATCAGGAGGAAAAACTCATCCAAACAATGAAGTGCAAATATGACCTATTTTCCATTATTTACCCAGCTCGCCATTTTCCATTTTTCAAAATACATATCCGACATAAAAAGAAAATAATTGTTACTTCAAGAGAAGAATTACTCATTTTAACGAATGCTTGCCCTATTTTCTCTGTTGGAATGAGTGTTTTTTCGCATCATTCAAAGACAAATTAACGGACAATCAAGTGACCAGAAAGTCATTGGGTTCAAACTAGAAATTTTCTAGAGTCACGGAATTAATAGAATAAATCCAACTTGAATTCATACAATTACTTGCTCTTCCTATCTAAATAATCTAAAATCTAAATAAATCTAAATAATCTAAAATCTAAATAATCTAAAAATTTTAATAATTCTTTTTGATCTATAAATCAAAATATAATTAAATGACACTTTAAAAGATTAAAAAACCATCAAGAATACTTTTCAATTAAAAAACCCATAATGAACGTATCAGTACACACAGAATATAACACAAAACAATAATAACTTTGTACATACCACATTTGCGATATATCTCAAATTTCCAATTAACACACGAAATCATACTGAATTTTAAATATTTTAAAAACTCTGTTCGGTAGCATTTCCTACGAGACCCCAACGTGCAGCAATAAATTAATTCACTTACTGATAAAATCTTGATATCGCCATTTACCATACGATTGAAAATTAAGTAATTGTCATAAATAATTAATGGAAGCGAAATAATATCCGAGCATTCAATCCCGCCGTAGGAAATTTCATAACCCCCAAACGCAGAAATACAAAAAAAAAATTATTTGGGAAACAGTTCTGAAAAATGTACGCGTTCAGACGACGTTTTCTTTTTTTAGTGTAAACTGACTGAAACTTAGCTGAAATATTACGCTTTTTTACGGAAATCAAGAGAAAACTACTATAGAAATGTAAGCCAGCTAGCGCACAAACGTGTTCGCCATTAATCGAAATCCTATATTTTATTTCATTCGACTATTTCTGGACATGTAACACATATTCCACGATTACCGTTGCGCTCCTAAAATTTATTTTCGTAACGAGGCTGAACTTTTGTCACGTGCACACGTTTCCAAGTATCGATGATCAGACGCGTTAGGTTAGAAAACATAACCTTTAATTCCTTACTCTAATATAAATCTGCACTGTGATTGAATTAATTTTTTGTATTCTGTTTTTTTTTCCACCCTTCTGGAATAGTATTTAATATTTATATATTATTTGAGTAATAATATATTGCCTTCGGCTTGTGTTACAATCCTTCCATGAGCCAGAAAATCCATAACGCACGTGTTTCATATCCTTATTATAAAAGTAGAATCGTTATTATTCGTTATTATGAAAGTAGAAACACAAAAATGAAGTTCGCCCGAGTCGAAATATCTCGAAACGCGTAGGACTAATTCCTCATTGGTCAAATCGAAGCGCCAAATTTAAATTCGGCGCACGAAGTGCGCAGTAGGTCTCGTCCTGATTATGAAAGTAAAAACACAAAAATGAAGTTCGCCTGAGTCGAAATATCTCGAAACGCGTGGGACTAATTGCTCATTGGTCAACTCGAACCGCCAAATTCGAATTCGGCGCACTCAGTGCGCAGTAGGCATCGTACTGTTTTATGTCATTGGACCCGTAATCCGCGATTCTAGAATTGTTCCACTGTTTCTATTAAACATTTTCCAAAAAATCCTCTACTCCATCAGCACAGTGCAAAATTTAAAAAAAGTTTAGAAAACTTCCTCTCCCATCTACTTTGCCCACATTTCGAATTCTCTATGCAATCTCCATCTTTTACACTTTATCCCATGTATTAGAAGAACCCAAAATATAGAGAATGAACATATTCAAGGATTAGTTTATCCCATATCACATATACCCATGGACAATAACGATTTATTTTAGGGAAGTATTTCAGCTTCGAGATCTCGTGAAATGGAAATTCCATTCGATAATTTCATTTGCTTCGGAAAAATCTATGAATTTACTTACGAGCAGTAAATATTCTCTACTGCAGACATTTTTTTGTCCGTGTTCGTAAGCAAATACAACATCGATATACATTTTATTATAAGAGTATACGTATGCCTTCCTACAGCTCGTGATTAATTAACGATAGAGCGACCGCTTGTAGTGGAATGTCTAATAAATTTCCAGCAATAGTGGAATAAACGGGGCGATACAATTTTTTAGAACGCGGGGTGCAGTTTTCACACGTGACAGTTGAAAATTAGGATTTCCACTACACAACTGTGGCCGAGATTTTCCACATAAACTTTCCACAAGAAACTTGTGTAAAAACAGCTTTTCCGAGTTTCTACGACGGGGAAAAACGAATAAACGGAATGTTATGAGTGGAAAAAATCCAGCTGGCGTCCGGCATCAAGTTCCTGGAGTAATTTCACCCTTCAAGTTTTCTGCTGTCAAGTTAAATATCAGTATCAATTTTTTAATGCATCAGGCAAGCTTGACATTACAATTATACGTCTAGATTTTGCCCCTAGACGTAAAACCAATATTTTTTCCTGTTTTCATGTGACTATTGGCATATCATTTAACCACGATAGAATCCGGATAGCAAATCGGTCACGTGGGCATCTGCACGAAATGAAATTTCAAAAATGAATGTGAATCATCGAATCTCGCTGAATCTTGGTTCGTACAGGCATATCCGCATTTGTAGCGTATGTAATTATTACTTAGATCATGTCAAGCTGCATGTGTCGGATCTACCTGAAAATTAACTAAGTTCATCTTCCAATGATACTGACAGGATCGCAAGATGCATTTCCCGTCACGACCCTCTTCAATAATCTAACAATAATAGAACAAAAGGATATTTTCACCAAAGTGCCTATATTGTTCTATAACCCCAAGCCATAGAGGCACCGATATATCGATGAGAGATTTCAAGTTCGTGAGAAGACTTCGGCTGAAAGTGCACTGTTGATAATCTCCTTCGAACGCGAGGTCGGTTCAACTTCCAACCAGTGCGAATTATCTCTCTAACTCCTTCTGCTTCTGGAATTGAACAAGCCCGACGTGATGTGAATCCTCATGCTTCACAAGGTAAACGTATGAACGTGAAAATGAGGTGGGTTTGATCGACGATGGCATTTAGTTTTGCTATCATCCACAATTTCTATTAACTCCATTCATCTAGTTTGACTTGTTCAGTTAATCGGCGATTACGAGTTAGATATTACCATGGTAATATTGTAAACTCCTACTTCATAGCGGCATTAGATCGAATCGTCAAGAGCAAATAATCGGATGAATTATAAACATTTGAGTGATCAATAATCAGTCTGAATATACACACTCAAATTAACATATGTGGGGGATGTGTAGGGCGATTGGTACACAAATGGCGGATGAGTTAACTTCATTTGATGTAAAAAACTTAAGAGAAAGATCGTTCGAATATAGTCTAATTGATTTCATATTGTTTATAATCAAAGTAAATCAACGCCATTGCATGATCTTTTTAAAAAATTTGTGGCATCAAATTTAGAAAACAATAAAACATTGATCGCCGAATATTGCCGATCCGAATTGATTATTTCGGGATTCAAATATGAATCATAAGAAAGTTATTAATTATTACGAATTATTACGGATTGCCAGCAGACGAATCTAGACTAAAATTCAGTCTGACTCAATTGTGCGAAAAATAACTTAAAGGGGCGACCAGCTTATATATATGATCTTCTTGGGGTTCATACCAGACGCGTCTCCGTCGAATTTAACCTGATGAATAATAAAAATAATATACCTTGAGGAGGTAAGGGGAAGAGAAGGTTCAGTACATCTACCCAAATATGAATAATTACCAATTTTCTAATTTGAAGGCATTAATTTAATACAACGAAATTCCTCGTTGGAAGTTAACGGCAAATAAATTAACATTTTTCTCAATTTTAGGAACAAAATTTGCAGAAAATATGGGCACAGATTCCCAGAATAACACTGTCTTCGCATATTGAATCAGATGAAACAATTAAATGAACATTTGAATGGACTGACTATATATTGAAGGCTTAAACACGTATTTTGAGGTCGAATGACTCCATTGCCCTACACTTGGGTCAGAATCGATTCGCAATGAGCGCTGCGTGAATGATTCAAATAATCGATATCGCAGCCAACGAAACGAGTGTATAACGTGTCAAACTACTCTATCTCTTTATTATTTTCAGTTGTTCATGACCATATGATTCCATACTTGCAATATTAAATTATTTCCAGGCAATTGGAAGTTATGGATTTTTAATTTCATGACCCGAAACGTTTATGGCCATAACTTTCCATTCGATGGAAAATTAGAATTGAATATTCGTTGGGTCACATATCTCCCAATAATTGGCAAAGATTAACAGAAGTATTATGATGAAGATAAAGTTATGAATTCCAATTTTAGGGATGCTTATGTATGTTTGTGAATATGAAATCTCTAGTTAAATATCTTTGAGGGAGTTTTGAGATGTTCTGAAGTTTCGTTTGACAGAAAAACTAGTGCTTCCTAGGAAATCTACCTTTGATACGGGCTGTTCTACCTCCATGACTTGAAATTACTAGCATACATTTCCAGATAAGAACGTGCGATGAGAAATGTTTGAAACTTTAATTACTTACTCTTTTAATTGTATAATTGTATGAAAAATCAAATGATTTCGCTGCAGATCAGCATGCGCCAGTAGATGCCGAGAAGTTTTCACAAGAGAAATTTCGACTGAGAGTTTCTAAAGAACCACTCGCAGAACAGGAAAATTACATCCGCGTAGTATCCGCACTCATGAACTTTGGACTTAGCAATTGCAATAATGGAATCTAATTACTTTTCAAATAAGTTTTTCCAAGTCAGAATTGACGAGTACGATAATCGAAAATATTGATCAAGCAAAATGGAAAATTGGATGGAAATCCCGTAACACCCAAATCAGGAAATTATTCTGCGCGACCCGCAGGGCTCTTTATATTCAAAATAAAATTTCGAGATCTTTGAAATTCAATTGAAAACGGAATGAGAAGTTTTCCATAAACTCGAAATTTCTGACTGACTTAAAAATTTGAATCTTCGACAAGACATGCATTCCACAACTGTGCAGGAAACATTGAAGAAAATGATAGAGACGAATCTCATTAAAAATTAAAGCGGAAATATTCATTGCAGATTGTGGTCAGAGATCATTGATCCGAATATGATCAGAGAGCCTTAGGCTAATTTAACATGTTTTGGTGGGCAATTCATGATTTATGGTCCCAAAACTCAGCGAATTTTCATGAATGAATGTTGATCAGAAACTGCGGAACAGAATTGAATCTAAAACTGATTTAGATCCAGATAAACTGAGTGAATTTCCCCTCGGGCAGTGGATACAATTCAGCAAACTAAGGTCGGTGCAGAATATATCCACAGATACAAGTCATTGCTCGGTTATATCATGGTATACTGTTACAAAGAATAAATGGGTTTTCACTTAAGTGTAGTATTACATGGGGAGAATCCGCCAATAAATAGCTGCAACAGTTTCTCTTTTTCTCCATAAAACGAACTCGAGTTTTTCTTACTCCATTCGTTTGGTTTTTCTATGGACCATACGTTTGAGCCTTCAGGCTCCTCTGTGAACATTTTCCGTCTACCATTTTGTTTCCACTTGAATGAGAAAAACGGGATAAAAATTGGCATGTGAAAATCGGCATTGGATCGCGATCAAGTAAAAAGTTCGAGGAATGAATTTGTTCGGTTAAAAATGACGGGAAAAATGGGGAAAATATGCGGATGAAAAATGTAAATCTTGCTGAGGCGAAATTTATTCTGCGATTTTACGGAATACCGAGAGAACGGTTAATATAGATTATGCAGGAAGTGATGATGGCGGAGGATATAGACATTAAAATTGAAACGGTGACACAGATTGTTTAAACATTTTTAGTGAATTCCATACGGCGCTATATCTCCACATACGATTTTTCATTTGCTAATTTATGGAATACCGTACATTGTTATATGGTAATTACCTGTAATTTGATAAACTAATCCTAACTCATGCCTGAATCAATATCTAAATGTTTTGGAATTTAATCTATCAACGTTTATCATCCATACGATGTTTATCTATTTCCTTTCCCCTTGGGCAAATAATCGATAAAGTGGTGGACAAATTGTCGATAGCTTTCTGATATATAGTCACCGTCAAAACATTGATTCACCAGAAAAATTTCGACATCCGTATAAGTTATTAATGACTTAGGGTTTATTGATAAAAGGCCGCTAGGTCACGCGCTACCCACCGAATGGTCGCGGTTGCAGTATCACGTATATTTTTTTTGTGCTGTAAATTTAACTACCAATTATGTTGAGCTATGGTTTCATGAATAATGCGTACCAGAGTGCTGCTGTTGGTCGTTTTGTTATCATTTTTCCCATTCTGGTATTTAACTTTCTGGACGCTTAATTCTGAGTAAATTGTCCATTCCCGAGTTTTATTGTTAATTTTTTACTTTCTACGGGGTGGCTTCACGTTAATTGAGAATTATTCTTTCTCATTAGAAGCGTCCACAATTTGTAATGAAATGTAACCAACGATCCATTTTTATTATTTCTCATAATTTTTAACAATACTAAATTTTATGATAAATAAAACTTTTCAATGAATATCGGAATTTATAAACCAATGATGGTGGTCGAATTGGTTAAATCGCTCGACCGGATGACGAAACCCGTCAGGCGCGGGTTCGAGTCCGGCTTAGGGCAGTCGAATTTTAATTTTTCGGAAACCGTCGAACGGGAGTCCAAATATTATTAATACGAGATCTACTGCGCACTCCGTGCGCCTAATTCGAATTTCGATTTCGGATTCGAGTTGATCAATAAGGAATCAGTCTTACGAGTTTTGACTCATGCGAACTTCATTTACGTATCCCTGCTTTCATGATAAGGATTATTCTCCTATGAAGCTTGGTTGGTGGACCCCGTGTCGGCCAAGGTTTTCCATGGTTTTCCGTGGTCACCAGGAGAGTCTGTGCATGGAGTACCCTGGGATAAATGGCGACACGGTTGGCGAGGAATCCGCCCATGTCACCTATAAAATCAATGTAAAAAGCCTAATCGGCTATACATGGATAATAAATCAAAAAAGAAAAAGAATATCGGTAATTATAATGAGCGAAATTCCTTACATCCAAAATGACGATGAAACTGTAAGAAATTATCAATCGTGAAAAATGATCTCAAGTAGTTAATGACTCATTGAGAAAATGATTATTTCGGATCGTTAGAAAGAACGGAAGAAGCGGGAGGTTCCAATAACTGGGACATTGGCAGTATTACGTTTTGTAACTCTCGTGACAAGTCGAAGGCCTGCATGTGTTGATGTTGATTTGTTGATAGGGCGCCAGGGTCACTCTGAGTGTGCGCTTCAAGTTTATTTACCTCCGATGACTTTCTACACTGAGAGAAAAACATAAGAGATCTCCTGATGCAGCGTAAGCCCGTTTGAAAACCTCGACACTTCAAAAAGTAACGATTCATCCATGTCAAAATTTTATGCAAAACTCTTCATTTTATGACAGTGGAGGTACATAGCAAAGTGGCGGTACATTTTCAGGTGTGATGTTTAGTTTTGGTGAGCCGAATGAGTGGTTCTTCGCTCCAATTATTTTGCCTACATACCGCGGTAAATACATATATATATATATATATAGATGGATGAGGGTCAATGGCGGATTTGTTATTTAGATGGGATATCGTGGAATTGAAAAATTTGGCTATTAGAATATTTACCAGCACCCATGATTGAGAAATATAATTGAGAGAGTTTTCCATTTTTTTGTACCTGTGGTGCAACATGCCTTTAAAGTTTTGTGATTTAGTTGAAGGGGAGTGGACAAAGAATGCTGATGAACTCACCAAAAAATGACCGCTAAAAATATTGACGAAAAACCTATAAAATATCAGAACATTATTCGGGAAAAATAAGGAAAAATAAAAATGAAACTGTTCTTTACTATTTCTCATCATTTTTAACAATACCAAATTTGTTAATAAATAAAACTTTTCAATGAATATCGGAATTTATTAACTAATGCCTGGTGGAAAACTGAAAAGATCATGAAAATGGTAAAATTTATAAGTTCAATCATCCCGCAAAAATTACTGTAGTATTTAAAAAATAGAGAAAAATATATCTTTAAGCTCCCGATTCCGGTGAGTTTCCAGAGGATTGGGCAATACACCTTCACCTTCACTTAAAAATTCATATTATGGGAATCTTCCTGCCACTAAAACACCTGACCTTTCTTTGAATCTTCAGAGAAATCTCTCAAATCTTCAAAGAAGATTTAGATTTATAGCCAAGCCTTCGCCTTGTGCAAAAAATCTATGTATTGATCTTCAAATATAAAGAACTCCCGAGCTTGATCCGGGGTTAATAAGACTCATGTGATGATATATTACTCGGAAACTGATAAAATTCCTCCCGAAAAAGTGAGACTATCATTTCGCTAATTAGACGTGTGATATATTTTACTCCGAAATTCAGGCCCGCAAGCGATTGAGTGATTGAAACCTCCATACGGAGGTCATGATCTTCAAAGGCATTCCATGCAATATCCCATTTTCACCCCTGGATTAACACGCATCCAGTGAAAACAGAGATAATACACTCATGCATTTCTTAGAACTAAACAACTCCAATGGATTCATCTCGATACTTTTATCTGTCACCTATGAAAATAGACGCTTTTCACTAGTTTATGTTTGCCTAATGTCGTAACGGAAGCGAAAACTAAACAAACAGCTCTCAACCCAAAACACAGAAGGGTTGTGGATTCCTTCGATTGCACACTTAGTCGATGATCTTAAGTCGACCCTGTCGAGTGGGTAAACGGAAAGCAGAATCAACACACTAGTGGAAGTAGGGAAGGCTAGGTACAGATAAAACGTGGAGAAAAATAATCAATAAAAATGTAAGATTTCGTGAAGGATAGAAAGTTTTTGCAACATAAAACACTAAGAATTAATTTCTGCTAAGCGAAAAGTTTCTAAAAATTAAAACCCTAGAGCGAAATGTACGTCAAAATGACATTCAATAACTTTTTGGATCTATTTTGTTGGAAAAATTTGGAAGCGTTATTTTTGGGACTAAACTATATTTCACACAATTGTTGAATGTATTTTTTTGTGTTTATTTCTTATGTTTCGTTCTCTGATTTTTCGTGTAGTGTATAAATCGTGTATAAATTGAATTTATTCACAAAAAATGGTTTTCTGTTTACACATTGAGAACTCGAATTCTTTTGGCTGTTGTTACAATGGTATTACATCATTTGATACAGAATTCCCGAATTGTTATGAAAGCGTCTTGTCATGAAGGACAGCGATATATCGACACACGTGTTATAGTGTGGAATCCGGTTGATAAGCCAAGCTCATAAATCGTCCATTGAAATGGTGAGAAATAAATGTAAAGTAGCTTTTCCGCAAAAAAAATACGTATAATCCCCGCATATTCGGAGTGAAATGTGGTTGAGGAAAATTTTATACGGAACTTTTATGGTTTTTTCAGAGCGGTCCGTAATTTTTATTTGAATTTCGTGTGAAAAATTATGATATCAATTTTGTGAGGCGCTTTCACAATCGTTGAACAAATTGTGTGTAGTTCCGTAATTTCCAGTTAATATTGCTGCCCGTGCGTGGAGGATTGTTCTCGTGAAAGAGATTTTGAAATATCGCTGAGAATTTTCCAGCGTCTCCGCATGTCTGTTGAATTTCACATAATTTATGCCAACCGACGTCGCAGCCAGGATGAAGTATACTCAAACCACTGGTGCTTTTATGTCGAAAAAGTGGGGTGAGTTATTGTCGATAATGTCTGTGCGTGATAGACAAACGTGGTCGCAATTCTTTAATACGACTTGCGTAGATATCCAGCTATCTAATTATTACGGCGTTCGATTTTATTTTCGCCTAGTTATTTTTCAAGAAACATTGTCAGCCTAATCCCACAGACTGATTAAACGTAAATTATGATTTCAGGTTTTTTTCAGGATTTTTTTTTGGGGGGCAAATGCTCGGTGATTTGACACTGTGATTAAGGGATGTTTACCCTTTCAAATGAGGATCAAGTTCTGTCCAAGTAAAATGATAAGATCTTCATTCACAGTTTTGATCAATCATTATAAAAAAGAAAAGTAAAGAAAAATGATCACGTGGTAACCTGTAAAAAAATTAACCGACCAATAATAATAGTTGATACAATTGGATGGAAGAATAATAGTTGTAATGTTTATTTCCATCTTTCATCTTTGTCAGCAAGACTACCAGTTTTTTTTCCGAATGAGAAAAAGTTACTATCAACAGATAAGTAAAATCGATAAAAATCGAGAGTGAGTCGTCTCTTTCTATTCCATTCAGTAACAATCTAAATCTGTTACGAGAATTATTTTGCTTGAAACCTTGCATCTGGTGTATCGGAGAAGTGTTTCACAATCTCTCCCCTTCATAACAATATCAACCTCTTCCATGGGAAATTCTTCCATATCTAAGGCCATAGATCACGTTTCCCTACTTATCAAAGTATCAAATACTCCAGAAGAACTTGGTCGCCCTTACAAGTTCCTCAAGGAAACTTGCACTGAAGAGTAATCAACACGTTGCAATGCAGCGATTCCGTTCCGTTAGTCTCAAGTCATGAAGCTGAAAACTAAAAAAGATGAGATTGTTTTTATACGAAAGTATGATTAACCATTTCATGAAAAAAATATACGAGATTAGATTATAAAAACGAAACAGGATTCTTTCTTTTACTATTTCTGATTCTTTCTTTTACTATTTCTGATTCTTTCTTTGTAATAAATTCTGGAATGTGTCCATTGAATAACAAGTGACATTTCCGAGACGCATTATCTTCTCGCGATTCTTCCACTTTTCGACACGGAATTACTAGAATTAACTCTCAAAATGGAGATTCAACTTGATGAGCACTTCGGAATTCATTTTATCGCAACAGGAATAATACCTCAAGTTCTGAAATATACGAGCAGGTAAGATATCTCCGAGGATATCTTCTCCATTCCCCAGACCTGATATTTTGTTGACTATAGCGTGAATACGACTTTTTTTTCCGCAGCATTAAACCGATATCCAGTGTATTTTTCCCTCTTTCAAAGGGCGAAGAGAAAATACACAAAAGTAGGGAGTCGATAGGTGCATTTATATTTCCCAATCCATGTGGATACGTACGTAGAGAAGATTCCTTCGCCAGAGTCAGGGGCTCATGTGAAAATCCATGGTATCTCAATTCCTTTGTGAGCCATTCAGATGCTGACCCACACCCTCTTTTGGACACGATTTCACTCCTTTTCTATCTGGAAAGCCAGAGAAAAGAGTATCAGCGCGATTTCTATTATCATCTGGGGATCCTCTGACTGTGATCAGTACTCGTCCAAAAGGCGGAAAAGTCTTGCTCGAAGGTTCAATAAAAAATATAAAACGAGTGGAGAAAACTAAAACGTGATAGTCAATTGATAAACAAAATAGAGAACGGGTTATTAGTTGATGATGTCTTCTGAATGAATTCATTCATCGCACTAGAGCATAAGCCGCTAGACTCTCGAGTGGAAATTCAAATGAATTTTTAATGATAAACTGATCAGTCACTGTTCCTAATCTATTTTGAATCAATTGTTGATCGCTTGTTTATATTCACGTCTGATCAAATCCTGGCACCCCCATTTCTTGTTTCAAACTGTAAGCACAATTCATGGTCTCTAGCGGATCTAAGTTCAATCCTGAACTGATAAAAACTTCCATTAATGAGGGAGAATAGGTCCTTCAACAAATAGAAAGCTTTGCTGATCTCTGTAGTGTTGAGAAGTAATTAAAAAAAAAGTGGATTTATCAAATTAATTGTGGAGCTTTTATGTGTTCATTAACTATTATTTAATTACTCGAACGATGTCGGAACGTGAGACGTTCAATGAATTGAGGCTCTTCAAAAAATATCTATTAATTTTCTATTTTCTGGATAGCTGTACGGAAGTTTTTAAAAAATAAAAAAATTAATTTATAATTGACTAATTTCAATTCAACGTGTGGTGAGGTACTATTAACCTTACCAGCGTTACTTGGCGTTATCCAGGGTTCGCCACGGGGACGCGGCTGGTATGAACCCCACAAAAATCATAATATGATCTGGTCAGCCACCTCTAGTCGTCGAAAACTCGGGTCCGACTCCACTTCTGACCTCGTAACTCTTTGTTTATGGGTTTCGGTGGTAATAAAATTCTATTTTTTCCGGGATTGTAAATATATGATGTGAATCGGATGAATCTTTCATTGCAAAGCATCTTTAAGAATATTTTACCGAAATTCTTTACCATACATTTTTTTTATCTCTTGACATTTCGATTCGATCATGAAGCCATTGGACTCATTAATCATATGAATTTCAATTTAATCCCAATTAATTTCTCATTTATCTTGAAAATTCAGCAAAACTATTAGATTTTTAGGTGAAATTTATTTTGCAATGACAGCTTCAATTTTCATATTCATCCCGAAAATGTAACATCAAATACCTTTGAATTTTCAACATTTTTAGTTTTTTAGTGCCACGTGAACCTGAAGATTCAGAATTATCAGAATATTGAAGAAATTAACTGATTCGTCAATGGAAAATTTCGCTGATATTTCGTTTCCCTTTATCGTTATTGAAAATGACATGAAAAATGATTTTCTCGTTTTAAAAAAAACCCAGCAAGATGGAGGTCGCGCATTTCCCGTTCAACCCTGATCAGGAACGATCAAAGAACGAATACTATATTTTTAAATAAACATTCAATTTGATTATTAAATTTTCATTCCCTGTAGAAGTAATTATAATTCAATGAAAGACAATTTCTAATGACGCGATATTATTGAAGAGTAGAAATAATTTGTGACACTCCCATCATGATTACAACTTGCTCTCATCTCTGACGCCCAAACCTAAATATACACTGCCTTTCTGCTGTGAAATGACACGCGAGTATCAATTACTCACTGGGGTGTTTCTAACTTGCTATGCACCAGAGCCAGAGCACTACCATGAAATTATGCATCCAGGGCAGATGTAGATGACGTTATTACTACGGATATGGAGTTGGAAATTAGCTGTCTTTCCCAACTTTGATACACCACAGTATATATCCATCGCCCGTAAATTGAACTCCTTATAAATAATCACACATTTTTGGAAACTAAGCTGTTAGAGAAAGAAGGACAATAATAATGGTAATGATTTCAAGGACAGTCTCTGAGACAGGGACAAGGACAGGGACAGACATTTACATTTACCTTTACAAGGTAAAAAAAAAACTGAGAAAAAAAATTTTTTAATATGTGCAGGTTTACTTGCATTGAGAAACATTAATTTAATATTAGATAATTAAACATTAAAACATACACATTAATTTATAGAAAAAACCTTGATGAAAAGATGACTTTTCGGAAAGATGAGCCGTTTTTCAAGAAGCACGTCTCTCCTTTTATCGAGAAACTCATGACTATATGGCTCGAAAATTAACGAGAAAATCACATCTTATACTATAATAAAAGAAAGACTTTTGTCAATAAATTATGCACTTGTTTCAAAGATGCTGATAAATTATTCCTTACAAAATTGTAATTCCTCATCCTAAGCCAAGCTGAGCGAATTTACTCATACGCGTTCTTCTTTCAAATCCACAAGATTTCAATGTTAAAAGTACTCGACTTGGCTCGAGAAATCGTCTTTTTGGTGTGAATTCGTTGCTCATCATTTTTGGAGAAATATAAAATCTCTTGACTGCAGTTTCTTCTATCTGTGTGATACCTCACATGCTTAGAAGTCTTTGGAAGTTTTTGATTATGAGTTCCTTCATACATTGCATAAAGAGAAATATTTAATAAAAATTTTGGAATTCGAAATCAAATTGACGCGGAATATAAAAGTGACAGTATAAGGATTTACCACAGACAGGACCAAAAAAATAATCGAATTTCATGGGAATTTGAAAAAAAAACAAGCGAACCATGTGATCTTTTTGCATTTTAAAATTTTCATGATTTTCGATTATTGAAGTAGTTCATTGTTGATGCACTCAGCGAATTCATCCGCACGTATCAAGACTCAGCATAAATTTATATTATCGATCGAATTCGATAAACAACTCGTCTCAATATCACATAGACTTGCAAATCCCGTATTATCCGGGGAAACAAAAATGAAACAACAGAACACCTGGATAAATCCGCTTATAAAATGCAGTGTATGACGTGATTATTTCAGCTGACATCATAACGATTTCGATTCGTGATAATTCGGACCAATCTTTACATATAGAATACTGCTAAATGAGGACAGGAAAACCAACTGACATTTTATCCTGAATTTAAAAATAAAATGTTCAAATATCACGGGATTGAATTCAAAATTCATTATAAATTTTCTGTTACACAAAATGTATGGGTATCTGAATATAAATAGGAAACCCCAGGATAAAATAAAAATGGTATAAAAGTATTTAAAAATCCACGGAATCCCAACGTAATGGGAATCTGCATCTCAACAATTAGTTAAATATCAATTATCCAATAATTATACTGTAAAAAATTTGGTGTGGGCTGTTGGGACAATTCAATACCGAATACCCATTTTTTCACTGTTTAGGAAATATAATCAATGCTATTCGTAAAAATCTTCTTGAAAAAAGGGCGATAGTTTAAAATAATTGAAGCAAATTAGTCTTCTGATTTTTTAAAACATTGATAACCAATTCTGATAATATTTGAAAGTCATTCATTCTAATTAATCCAGTGGAAGTTTTCCTCCCGTAAAGTTAGTGAAAATGATTAATTACGAGTAAAAATCAATGATTGTCCATTCACACCTTTCACGCTGGGAAAAAAATTCTTTTGCCAAATATATTTACTTCCCATCAGTAAATCAGTAGAAATACTTCCATGAGATCTGTCTATGCCAAATATATTTTTTGTGGTCCGTAAATATATTTGAGAAAAAAAAATGTTTTCCCGTATAAATATACGGAACTCATCAAATTCAAATTTCCCGCCTCGACTATGGCGATCATATTGACCAATGGGGAATCAGTCTACCGTTTTTATTTGTGTTCTTTGGCTTTCTCAAACACATTGAATTTTTTTAGGCCTATTTTACATCGTTTCGGCTCTATTAGAGTATGTGGTGATGACAATCAAGATTTTACTAGGTTAGATCTCAAGATTCTACCCGGCCAGGAGTCCAACATGGAAGCTACACTGAGAAAAAGAATTTTCTTTAGACAAATATCCTTATCATGAAAACAGAGATACGGAAATGAAGTTCGCCTGAGTCGAAACTCTTCAGACTGATTCCTTATTGGTCAACTCGAATCCGAAATCGAAATTCGAATTTGGCGCACGGATTGCGCAGTAGATCTCGTATTTATTAACCACAAAAAGTATATTGTTGCGTATCCCCCTTGGAATCGCTTACTTAAAAAGGCCATCTAAAGAAAGCTTGTGAAGTCTGTGGAAAGACGATTATCTTCTCTTCTTCTTGAAAGTATTAGAAATATCAAAAAGAGGTCATCGACTGTATTCTCCTCAATTAATAAACCCTCCGCCCCAGTTATTAATTAATCAAGTGCTGACTCCCTTTATTTCCCCAAAGTAACAATATTTAGCATTAGTAACTAATTTAGCATTAGCATTAGTCTTATGGGAGTATTTATACAGTGATCGCCAGATTTACTGGTGGGAAGAAAATATTCTTGGTAAAAGTATTTTTTTTTTCTCAGTGTATCCGTTTTGAGGCAGTGACCGTAAGTACTACCCTAGGGCCTAGGCCACGGGGCACACATTGAATTCATAAACCGAATTAAAAATATATGTAACAACCCCATCCTATCGCCATTGGAGTAAACCTACACATTCGTTATTTCCACCTAATTTGTTATTTTTGTTGGAAACTGAAAAATCTCTATCATGTGATATCATTCTTTTTCCTCCAAATAATGACGAATAGGGTGACGTCTTGTCATTCTATTTTTTTTTTCAAACGAGCTCATAAGTTCTGTCGACAATAAGTCGTTGAGTTTCGTCGCCTTGAAAAATTCGTCACTTCGATAAAAACCTTGTTATTGAGAAAGTTGACACAACGAAAAAACTTCACGAATTCAAGATCTATTGTTCACAATTTTATCTGTGCGTCTCTAAATCACCGGGACCCATCGATTTTGCTTGAGGTCTATACACACTGTTCACCTAAAAAAAGATACCATTACATATCGCTGTATGCAGTAACCCCGATAAAGTTGAGTGGTTTTTCTTGGGAATAAGAAATTTATTCGTTCATTTTCCGATGGGAATTAAAATTGGTTGCTTCGTTTATTCTATTCGCGAGTTGAAGAACTATGGAGTCGCCCTGGATTGAACAACGAGAATATGTGAACATGTGTACATGTCGACAATTTAAAAAACAAATGGGAGCGAGGAATGAGAGAAAAACGGAGAGAAGGTCAAAAGGTTGGAGGCGAATTAAATTTAGTCGGAGAATAATACAGTGGAAATACCACCATCTGATGAGGGCTTTCGCACCCTTTCACGAATGAGCTAGAGGAAAACTCGTTAGACACTAGTTGATGAGGTAAATTTTGGCGTCAAAGGGATCAGCGGAAACAGGTGCTCAAGGGCTGAGATACTCTCAATGTAGAAAGAAAGTAATAATAACACTGGAAAAAAGTTTTCTCAATTTAAAGCTATTGATTATACTGATAAAGCAACCGTTGAAATGTGTACAGAAGTCCTGAAGTCCAGAAAGTGAATGCACTTTCTGGAAATGTGAGGAAATGTTAAGAAAGTCCGCCTCATGAATGACAGAATTTTTAAATATTTCGTGCTCTATTAAAAAAAATTAGTGCAACATTTTTCCTTGCCGATCTATTTTGCCTAGCTTACACGCAGAGTTGTATTAGATTATACATTAATTAATTAGTTACGCCTCATTACTGGACACATTGAAAAATAATTATCGATTAAGCACGTACGTTCTTAGTTGAAATTCACAACGAACTTATTTTCATTAGCAAACAACTTATGATTTTTATGAATCTTTCCCCAGAATTGTCGATTCCTGGCAGTAAAGGTTCATTAGTTTCTCTGAAATTCGATTCCCAATCAACTACACGGAGAGAAATATTTAGTAAAAATTACGGAACTTTCAGTTTACTTACCGATTAATCGTTATTTTTCACCGATAATTCAGATAAAAATTACGGAACACCGTGGAAAAATTCCGTGACTTTAGATAAAAATGGCGATCAATCCCATAAATAGGTAATTGAATACTTAATTCTTTGATGTCTCAGGATGTTTCGAGACTCTTTTCTTGTGTCTGGAAAAATGCGAAAAAGTATACGAAAGGAGAAAAACCGTCTAACAATTCAATTTTGCGTGGGAAAAATCAGAAGAAGCTTTCGCCTGTTCGTTACATGTGCATCCAGAGATGGAATAAATAATGAAAATTGATCGTGACAAAGTAGTTATGTTACCTAAGGGGCGAAAGCCGGTCGAAGAGAGTGGTAAACTCTCGGGACAAATACCGCGTGCGGTTTATTTCTACCCAGGGGCTCTCATTCTTGTTATCACAGCCCACCACGAAAACTTTTCTCGACCCACTTTATATATGCTTTCTTTCTCTCTCTGGGTTTATTCCCACTAGCTCATCGTTTCGGCCCAATGTCCTACCCACCGTCGCCAACCGCCAACACTCGCAAATGTCAACGTCATAAAGTTTCCCAAGCGTCATAAAATTCCGATGAGAAAAAAATACTTCATATTCAAACTGAAAAAATAGAGAACATTGTGAAACTGAATTTGTTCACATTGTTGCAAAAATATTATGAATTTGAACATTTAAAATTGAACCTAGAGTCATGAGGGAATTTAGATTCTAGAGCCTAGACTCTATAGACTCTAGATATATTCTGCAAGTGTTATATATATTATTTATAGATATCTAGATATAAATATCTCGTATTCAAACTGAAAAAATTGAGAACATTATGAAACTGAATTTGTTCACATTGTGGCAAAAACATTTTGAATTTGAACATTTAAAATTGAACGTATAGTCATGAGGGAATTTACATTCTAGAGCCTAGACTCTATAGACTCTAGATATATTCTGCAAGTATATCTAGATATACTTGCAGTAATGCATGATAATTACACTCTATCGAATCTAATCTGAAAATACACTTTCTGGAACGGTTTTTACAATTTTCCAGTTAAATAAATTAGACTATAACCATAAATTATCGTATTCAACTTCTGAGTTACGAAATCAAAAGCATCACATGGAAAAAAATATATATCCAATAGAAATTACATGTCTCCATAATTTCGGAGTGAAATGTGATTGTAGGAAATCTTACAGAACTGTCACGTAATTTTCGTCAATTTCGGTCCGAAAATTTCAAGTCACTTAAATTTTTCGAGTTGATTCCGTAATCGGTAAGCGAACTAAAGGATTTGGAAATTTTTACTCCATATTTCTCCATGCAATTACAAGGTTTTTATGACTAAATTAAGGGAGTCGACCTCGCAAATTAAGAATTTGAAATCGTGGGTCGAGTTCGAAGAGGGATTATGTTTCCGTAATCTATTGAACGATAATCTAAAATTGTTCGCTGACCTTCTTTTTAATGCCATTCTAAAAGGGACACGCTTGACACAATCGATTATCTCGAAAATCTCGAAATCATGAAGCCGCGACTCCTTATTGGTCCGCCAAAAGTGGCGCGAGATTACAAAATCGTAACTCTTTTCCAGAAGTCTCTCGTGCCATAAAAATAATGCCATTCTAAAAGCGACACGCTGGACACAATCGATTATCTCGAAAATCTCGAAATCATGAAGCCAGGACTCCTTATTGGTCCGCCAAAAGTGGCGCGAGATTACAAAATCGTAACTCTTTTCCAGAAGTCTCTCGTGCCATAAAAATAATGCCATTCTAAAAGCGACACGCTGGACACAATCGATTATCTCGAAAATCTCGAAATCATGAAGCCAGGACTCCTTATTGGTCCGCCAAAAGTGGCGCGAGATTACAAAATCGTAACTCTTTTCCAGAAGTCTCTCGTGCCATAAAAATAATGCCATTCTAAAAGCGACACGCTGGACACAATCGATTATCTCGAAAATCTCGAAATCATGAAGCCAGGACTCCTTATTGGTCCGCCAAAAGTGGCGCGAGATTACAAAATCGTAACTCTCTTCCAGAAATCTCTCGTGCCATAAAAATTCTACGAAAAACCAATATGAATCACCAAAGCTTTCTCATTTAACCGGAAAATTCTCATTATTTGTTTCAGATGGAAAGGAAATTCTGCCTGGGCGATCGGTAAGTTTCCTGGCTTTTCAGATAATGATTTACACAGACTTGTTTCAATAAATACCCTGACTGCCTTCTAATTTTTTTAACCTTTTCCATAAGCTTCAACTATAAAGTTCTAAACATCAAAATAATGATGAATTCATTCAACGATCGAGAAACAACCCGAGTGGAAACTCATGCATCTTATCGGACTCTGAATTTGACCCAATCCTGTTCTAGATTCCCTGATATCAGAATTCCCGGGTCAGGATCCAATCAGTTTTGGAATAGGATTTCTAAAATGCTTGACCTGAATCCTGAGAGGGTATGATAATCGTTCACCAGTTGAGAATCCAACTGGATCAGGCAGACACACCAAATGGCGGCTTTTTTAAAACATTTTTTTTATTCTAGAGTCACAATCAATTCGATGAAATGACTAACGCGAATAATTGAAGCTTTTCAAACGACTTTGTTCTGAAAAAATAAAAAATACCATCTTCATTGAGAGAAATATTCAATAAAAATTACGGAAAAATTCACGTAATTGGAAACAAGGAATTGTTTACCACCAATTTCATAGGGGTGAGGAAAAATAAATCTGAAACGTTTAGTACACTCTGAAATTCATCACTGAAGAAAGTACAAAGTTATCATCATTTTACCTGAACAAGTAAAATCTCTCTAAAAATTCCCGTTGGATTATGCCGAAAAAAAAATCATGTAAATTCAACACTTTCTATTAGACTCGTTTATTGTTTCTCCCCTCTGTCCCGTAAAATGTCTCAATCCTTGGGGAAAAATGACGGAGTGACTTGTTGTCGTCAACAGATGGTGGAATTCCTGCGCGTCGATTCCTACAATTTCTATTCCACCTTACACTTTTTATTCAACTTCACTTGACTCGAAGTGAGAGGACAGGTCGAAAAGTGTAGAATTTCGACTTTGTTGTTCTACCAATTTTCATTGAATTTTTCTCTCTGTTTAGTAACCCTGGGATCAGGTACTGGCCAGAAAATTCCATTCAGCGAATTTCGTGTTGCAGTTTATTAAAAACTGTCGGGGCTGACGAAAACAGAGACAATGAAAACGATTTCCTCCCGGTTAGATTAATCTGCTCCTATGAGTCGGTGCTTTCGACGTACGTCCTTGAGGTATGACAAAGAAAAGTCTGAAAAGTGGAAAAACTAAAAAAATATGAGGAGATGGGGGCGTAAAAAGTATGATATAATATAATATATGAAGCGTTAGTTTGGGTATGAAAGCAGTAGGTCTCTTACCCCCTGGGGCATAAGTGAGATAGAACGGTACACATTGAGCTAGGAAACAACGGTAGATGTTCACGGATTTATGGCAGTAATAAAGTGGACGCTCGTGTGGCTCTGAATTTTACCCGAGTCAAGAGAGAATGAGATATAGACAAACGCACTAGACAACACTCTCATATGACTTTGGAGCCATTGCCTTTCAACTCATTTTATATTCAGTACTGCGCATTCCCGCATTACTTGCGAATTTTGTTATTTTTTCTCATTAAACTAGTGACAATATGCGGCATGTGCAAGGTACTTCATAATTTATCGTCTTTATGGTTTGTAAAAATATGCACCAATGGGTGACCCAGAAGCGTATGACCAAAGCAAATTGTGCATATTGTTCACATTAGTCAAGGGTAAAAACTTTTTTTTTCTCTTATCAAACGCCAATTCTTGGTATTTTATCAAAATTGCCTTTCCTAATCACGATGGGTTATTCGAAATTTCAAATATTGGCGAAATCAATATTTTGTAAGTCTGACTATTCAACGTCTGGTTAAGGATAGTTATTGTCGACATGTGCGGATTTAGGGAATATTTTATATCGCAATTCAGTGGCTTTCAAAACTATGTGCAAAATTTGAGAATAGAGGCTACCAGTACTAATTAGTAATTAATTTTTGTTATTCGTTATTAATTTGCACGGTTATGAAAATTTCCAAAGGTTATTGGAAAAATAAAAAAATTGTGGATTAATGGGATTTCGTGGGTGAATATATTTATCGTAGTGGGTAAATATACTATTTGGCCGTTTATGGAAATTTACACGTTTATGGAAATTTCAAAAAGCATATAGGAAAAATAGAAAAATTCCATTAATCCACAATTTTTTTATTTTTCCTATAAACTATTGGAAATTTCCATAAACGTGCAAATTTCCATAAACGGCCAAAGTATATTTACCCACCACAATAGAATGAATAATTCGCGTTAAATCTGAGGAAAAATAAATGCAAATTACCGCTTGACCGGAATTTATGCGCGCGCAACTGAAAGTTACGGCAATGTCTCAAGGAGGATACCGCGCGTATAATTCAAATATCAATCACACAAAACCTCATTAAAAATAAATAATTATTATGGCTTGGTGAGTCAATGTCACGAAATTGTGCCATTGATAATTTCTATTGGATAACGTTTAATGAATTTCATTTCTTTTTTTCATAAAACTATATATATGATTATATTATCTTAATACTATATACTATATATATGATTATATTATATTATAATTAATATATATGATGTGGGTATAATGACTCTGGCATGTTCAGTTTATATTGCATTTTTTAATTTCATCTTTCGTATTTAGGGATTGGACACTCACGAAAATTCCAACCTCTTCTATCTGAGCTCCTCCCCCTCTTACTCCCCCTAGAGTATCGGCAATAATTCCCTGAAGTTCATGTAATGAAGTTAGAAATAATCGGATAAAATACCATTTTGTTGTAATTACGTCCGAATTGACAGCATTTATACTACTTGAAGTTAAACCTGTTTTTATTGGATAACAATCCCAGTTATTGGAAAAATTAAATTATTCGAAAGTCCGACCACTAGATCGCTACTTGAAGTTCCTGTAGTGAAGTTCGAAGAAATTTGTAGTTGGAAGAATAATCAAATACGATAAAATACAATTTGTTGGATTACAGTAAACAAAACTATAGTTTTTGTCGAAAGTATTTGCTCTTCAGATCGTGTTTCCGATATGTTCACAGGTAAAAATGAAATTATTTTTTGTTTAACTTTATCTCGCATGTTTCTCTGCACAAGTAATAATAATTGATGTCTGATAAATGCAGTTTTCTCGAATTGAATATCATCGATCCAAATTACGTAAACATCAAGCGTTGAAATTTCCAAGCACGTGCGTATATGGTCATCGCGTTTCGCATACATGCGTGGAATAAATGATATTTTTTTCGTTTATCCATACATTCATCGTTTGTTATTTTATCTGAGCTTCGTAAGCTATATAAAAAAAAATTAGAGCAAACTCCCAATTCCTATGTTGGAAATATGTTAAATGAAATATGTTAAATGAAATATGTGAAATTTATACTACTGTTTCACTAAAAGTTGAAAGGATTGTGAAGTTTGAAATTATTTGATTTTCTAAATTAAAATCAATTGATGTCAATCTATCGCGAAAATTCCCTCTGAATTATCGGCGAAATTTCATTAGTTTTCTAACGAAATAGTTTGTAGAATAACTTCTATATTTATTGCATAATCATACATTATTAAACATTTCCACGTCACTCATGAAAACAACATTCCTTTGCATTAATCATCGTTCTTTGGTTCAAACAAGCAATTTAATATTAAATTATTTCCACCACCTCAGGCATTTTCATCACAAATGAAATTGTGAAACTAATTTTCTACAGAGAACACTAAGAGGAGAATAATTGTCAATCTTTGAGTAAAACGCTTCTCATAATATACCACATTATAATGAACAACTGACAAAAGAGAATTGCATTACTCATTTTGACTATTAATCCTCTGTCTTGCACTCATTAACTTCGCCTACTCGGTAATTGAAAATGCAAACCGATATGCCGAAGGCTTGCGAATAACCCCTCCCTGCAAGAGTAGTCTGAATAAAATATTATAATTATTACCCCCCGCCGTGTATCTGCAAATTTCTCCGACATTTGTTTCCCAAATTTTTTGATAATTAGAAATTAATAAGTCCTCCTGCTTGTTCCTACTCTGAGAGAACCTTCAAACTTCTGTTCAATCTCCCCACGAGTCTTTGTATAATAATGAGTACACTGGGTAATGGAATCCGCAATGGAAAATTTTCAATTATACTGTACGTCAAATATTCCGTAATTGTTGAAATGTTAAAATCTCATTACAATGTTTTAATTTATTGTGCCTCTGCGAATTCTCTCTAGGGTAATTTTGCAATCTTGTAAAATTCATAGTAACGAATTATTAATTTGAGTAATTGGAACGTAAATAGTTAAATCCGAGGTCAATGTATTGAAATTGAATTATGCGAGGAAAAAACAAATTCTTTAGAAAAATTAATTGGACTGAGATTTTTAGCTAGAATATTCGCGGGAAACATTTCAATTCGTTCTGCGATGGACATTTTATATGACCCTATATTATTACCAACTTTTAATCTCGTTAGGATTAATTGCCAGGTTGTTTAAACTCTCCGCAAAAATGTTATTGTTTATCTATTCCATTCATAATATTCTTCAACTAAATCGCGTGAGAAAAAATAGAGACTATATATTTTATGAATATTATTCAAATTAAATTTCCGAAAATATTGATTTCGACTCATACATTTCTGTCTTATAAACAAATAATAGAGCTTAATTATAATATTATTTATAATTAAATGTTTTGAAATATTGCAGAATTACCTAATTCTCTTACTTTACAATTCAATGCTATCTACTTCAAAATTTAATTTGAAATTGCGGTGGATTAATTATCATATAAAAAAGTTGAATCAAAGAAATTAAAAAATATAGTTCTTTGAACAGTTCGAATGATAATTTAGTTTCAGAAAAATATATCCTTCCAAAAGTCCTGAAATCGTCCAGAATTTTTCAATTTTTCCATTTGAATTTACAGAGAAAATAAGAATCCCAGTATTTTCGTGGCTTCCAAGAATTAATAATTGATACAAAAAATTCCTATTGCGTCCTCAGAATTGATCCTAGCCATTTAACGAGTCAATAAATGAGATTACCGTAACCAATTGAATTCCCTTTACTCTACCATTACTGAATGTAAGTAGACAAAAGGTAATTAAGGGATAGTGGGCAGCAATATGGGTGGTGAATATGCTCGGAATTTTCACACGGTAGAACCAAACGAGTGATTTAATGCGGTTTGACGAAAGATAGCGGAGACGATGGTGGGTAATAAGGTTGATAACGCGTTTCTGCATTGGGGAATCGAGTCAGAGGACCCAGCAGAGGACCTCCAATAGCAATATATCTAAAACAGAGGTTCGTTGGGATCCCAATATCACTAGTGACTACCAGAACAGAAGGGGCCAATGCATATCGACCGACCCACATATTACCTCACACTCGTGTCAAACTATTGGCAATTAAGGAATCTTTCTGCTTTTATCTGCAACAGTTTGGTCTTTCGTTTGAGAATGAAAACCGCGGTGGAAATTCAAATCAGTTTTTAATATGGAACTGGCCCGTAAAAGCTATCTTGATCTGTTTGAGATCAGTATTTTACTGCTTGTTTGGATCAACGCCAGGTGAAATTGCTAGACTCCACGGATTTTATTTAGCTGTAACAGTGTTCTTGTTGTTTTGATTCTGAATATAAACCAGGGAAAATTCAAATGAGTTTTTAATAGGAAAGTGGTCAGTATGAGCGATCGTGATCTATTTGGGATCGGTTTTTTAGTGCTTGTTTGAATTAAGCCTTTTCTTTATCCATCTATAGTGAAAATTCATATTTTTTAATTTTTTATGGAAGTTATTGATGGAATTGATGGAAATAAATATCACGTTTTTCTGTTTTGTTATTATTTAATGACTCACGACGGTTTGTGGCGGTGCGATCATTTCCATACATTTCTCTATATAGTTTTGTGATTCTTTTTGAGTCTAGAAAAAATGAATGATGAAAAATGAAAAAAATGTTCGCACCACCAAAAACTTCATGAGTCATTAAATAATAGCAAAATATCAACACATCATAGCGTTTTACATAAATTGCATTGATAATTTGCCTAAAAAATTTAAAAATGTCATTCATGACTGTAGATGGATGTAGGACGTCCTTAATCTCTGATAAAAATTTCAAGAGTCACTTTTTTTTTCGTCTAATCGTGTATTTTTTTGCTTCTGGATGGAAGCTCCAGGGGAAATACAAATCAGTTTATGATAAAAAAAAAAATGATTAGTTCGGTAGAAGGTGATCTGGATTAGTTCTGAATTAATTACTAAGAAGAAACTGCTGAGTAAAAGTTGATTCCGATTAGTCTTCGATCAACACTTGTTTGAATCCATATCTAGTCAAGATCCTAGGATCTGCTTTTTCGTTCAATGTTGAATCTAAACACCCTACGTCAGGATCTGACTAAACCCTTTTAGTCAGTACCTGATTACCTAATACCTGACAAGTCCTTAGCAATCATAATAAGAATTCCTTATCATATCCTATCTGGATTGATGACGTCAGGCATTTCCGGTTCGAACCATCGAATCGTGAGGCCAATGTCACGTAAGTTGCTGATCACGATGGGATCAGGTGTAATTACGCCATCCTGCACTCAGATGCCGTTCCTTGCCAAGACTGACATACCCCTCATCCAATAATTCTCATTAGAGAATCCTGAACAGGATTCTGATCTAAATCAGATGTCAATCCAGACTATCCGATTTACCCGATAACTTTTTCCAATTGTTTAAAACCACGCTGTAACCAATAAACAAATGATTTTTGTTTTTATTTCTTCATAATTCAACTTTTGTTCCATTATTCTCGAAACTTTTGACTCCATAAAAGACTAAAAGGCGGAAGAAGGATGTCGGGAGGTTATGGGTTCAGTGGCACTCAACTCTCTGATGAAATTCAACCCCTCCCACTTCCACCTCCACTCTTTTTTACTTTTCCCTCCGGATGTGCTATAAGTCAGGATAGAACCAACAAAAAAATTGCGGAAGACTCCAAAGAACGGCGTGGCATGGTGGAGTGGGTGGGGGGTGGAGAAGGGGGGTAAAAGGCTGGAAACCGACCGCATGAATGAGTTGAGTCGTGTAGAAAGAAATAACCAGAAAAACAAAAAAAAAACTCGAAGTGAAGGAAAAATAAAAAAAAATCTCACTGAGAAAATGCGACCAGTCTTTCGGAAATGTGAAAATGTAGGGAAATATAGAGGGAGGTCGCGTGGACTGAATAAACGAGGCAAACGAGCGGGTACCACGGGTATAACGATGGAAATTAATCCTTTTTTCTCGATTTCCTCCTCTCTTTTTTTTTTCTTTTCAATGCAATTATCGTAGATCTCCAATTTCACTCGTTATGTTCCCGCTACAAATTGCTGTATTCAGGACTAATTTTGTAGGTTTTCACCCAGTTATCAGAAAAAATTCAGAATTCACTTGTGAGGGCGATGATTTGCGAATTTATGGAGAAACAAGGGAGAAATTCCTTTTTCATTACACAAGTATAGTTATTTTTGGCAGTAAATTACCAGTAGATTTCGAAATGGGCATTTGCCATTTTTTTAAGTTGCGAAGATCATCTGAAAAAATATCCCAATATATTGGATTAACAGTATCACGGAGAGAAATATTCAAGAAAAATAACGGAACATTTCACGTAATCCGTCAGCGAGAATCATTTCCGGGGAATAAATCTGGAACTTTCAGTAAATTTTCGGGTTCTTTCACCGAAAAAATACGAAAAAGCCATGTAATTTTTCTGGAAGTTTTAAAATCAAACGAAACTTCAAGACTTATCATTCCTCAGAACTGAAAAATTACTGGATGTTCAAGAATTTTCACGGAACATTCCGGAAAAATTACGGTGACTCATACCTAGCCATGAGGCGTCAGTTGAATGAGTAATTTCTACGGAACAGATCGTAGAATTTATGTGATGATTGCGTCGCTTGCAGATTACGTGAAATGTTCTGTAATTTTTCTTGAATATTTTTCTTCGTGTATAACACCGAAACTAGCAGTTCAAGCTCTAATGAAACTTCATTGAAGTAGAGTATCCCGCCACAGGCCCAGAACTCAAAAATATTTCTAAAAAATAAATTTTTGACAATCTTTCTTATAAATCAATACACCAGTTATTGAGACTGATATATTAATTTTTTAATTTATTCTATTACCGAAATGAAAATAATAATTATTTATATAATAATTTGAATATTTTGAAAATAATATGTCAAACCTCAATATTTAAATATTTTATCAACATTATATTATATTTCCGATAATCGAACAGATGCCGAGGCACTAATTTTGTTTCATTTTACCAATTGCTTTCCTATCAAAATGCTATATTCAAGAATAATTCCGTTAAGTTTCACTCAGTTATCATTTTTGAATGAACTTTTGTGGGTGCCGTGATTACCGAATTTATGGAGAAGAACAGAGCGATAGGAATAGAAAAGCCACGTGTTACGTCTTCATGACACTGGGAAGGGAGTCGTATATCTTTTATTTTTTTATTATCATCCAGTTAAAATAAGATAGTGGTGAGCTCAGGAAAGCCATTAAGAAACAGTCGTTGGGTTTAAAAAATGGCCAGGAAGGTGAGAATAAAGTAACGTAACTGTTTTTTTGAAGTTTCCAGGAAACTTTCATCTTGGAATTTTTTTACTAAAATACAAAGGAGTTATCGAGTGACTCTAGTCCTAAAACCCGGGAATTTCAATCGAATTTGTACCTCCAGGTGTGAGAGAAATGGGAAAAAGGGATTATTATTTAGAGTACATCGGATTAATCGGTTCAATCTTCATTAATTAATCTTTTGTAATTCGCGTGATGATAATTGAATAATGAAAAAGAAATTAAATCCTTCCTGAATAATAAAGGCTGAATAAAAAAATACAGATTAAATCACTGACTGCAATTCGCTGTCTCCCACGTACACACATTTGCGATTACAACCACCAAGTTCATCACGGCTTGACATGCTATTATAGAGTAGACTTCATCCACAAGCATCTCGTTACCCCGTCCCTAGCCATTTTCACCCCGGTGTGTTTTAGGATGGTTGTCGAGAAGCTAGTGGCATACGTTGATGCATATTACGCTACCCGTGTTGTTTGCATATCGCTCTTGTTTGTACTCGACGAATTCTCCCTTACATTCTCTCTTCAAATCATCAAAAACCATTACTAATACAAAACAAATAATCAAATTTTGCTCCTCATTGTTAAAAGGAATTACATTTGAAATTACAGACTCAAAAGGAAAAATTTAATGGCGATATATAGGTAATTAAATTTTCAATAACGACTGAGTGATATCAAATTTCTGTGTTTGTTCGTTGAGCAATCAGCTGATTTAGTGAATATTCACTTAATGAAAGAAAATCATTGTGAATTACCATTATTCATTGCCATTGAAGATTACCACTGAAGTTTGAAATTGTTAATAAGGAGAAAATGATATGGAATTATTGTAGAATTTTTCATTCCGGAATTAATTAATTTCAGGATTTTTGTATAAATAAACGGAGAAATCGTGGGAATATTGAAAATTCAGATAAAATTGAATTATATTTTATTTTGAATATCGAGTGACGTATCGGAAAATTCCAATTTTTAATGAAAAATCTAGTGAATGTTTTTAATTGAAATTCAATTCAAATTGAATTCAAATTCTAATTGATATAATTGAAAATTTAGATGATATTGTGGTTGAAATTTATGAAAAGTAATTTGAAATATTATGAAAAGATATTATGAAAAAATAGAAAATGTTATATTTATCTATATATATTTTTTTTTTTTGTGTCAGGAGGGTATTCTGGATATTCTAGACTCAATGAGATTCAAACCCTTACCCCTTCGATCGTATCGCTGATTTTTTCCCATATTGTACACATCATTAGATGACTAGTCAATTTTTTTTAGATTTTGCGACGATACCAGGGACCCCCAATGATTTTCTTTCATTTTTTCTGTTTTTAAGAGCATAACTTCTGTAAATATTCACCATGTATTAAATGTGAATTCCATTTATATATTGTTTCTTGTGAAACCATTGTTTATGTTTCTACAAACTCTGAGGCAACTCCGTGAAGCCCTCCATATCGATTCATTTTTGTAATGATCATAAATCAGTTCAATATATTTCTATGAATTTTATCTTGATATTCTAACAGACAGTCTATCAATCGACTAATTTCTAAATACTCAGTTTATCCATTAATATTTGTTTAAACATAGAAAAATGTTAAAATTGAATGATGAAAAAATTTTTAATGGATACGCATATTACCCCATGCCCTCTAATTACTTGTATGAAGTAAATTTACTTGGCAGAAGTAAATGAATTTAACAGACCAATATCTCCTTCTCAGCGTACTTGCACACAACTATCATGTACTTGTCCCGTATGGTAGACACGTGCTTATTTTTTCTCGTAGGTACAGTAGCAATGGATGTGGTTTGAATGCAATCAATGGAGGGACTAGTTAGATTGGGAGAATTATCCGGAGCAGTGACTAAGCGAATCGGTTCGCTGTTAATGCGGCCATTTGAATGCATTGGCTTCATTTTCGTATATAAAAGGTTTAGCAGTCCAGTATAACATAAAAGAAACAATACACTGATTCACACTGCCCGTGACACTTTTTCATGGCGTAATAGTTCACTGGACAGTGACTAATCCAATTAATTTCTCGAGTGGTTCGACAAATTTATATACATGCGTATTTTCCGGTGAAGAATTACCATTTTCACGTAGTTTTGGGAATTTTTCGTTGTTCCATCATTCAAAGGAAAATATTTTTTCACGTTTTTGTTAACGGTCGAGGGATTCAATTGATGCGAATGTGTTTGGAATATCCGACGATGAGTGAATTTTTATGGCTTTTTAGTTTGTCTACAAACGTGGGATTTTTGACAGGCGTAGAATCACTTGGGTTTCAATTATGAGGAACGTTGTCGGAGGAAACGAGTACTTTGCCTCTTGTTCAGTTTTCCCGGGAAATCTGTGAATCTGAGGGAGATAGTCAAATTTGTTTGAAAATGTGTACAGCCCTCAGAGCACTGTACAAACAGCTCCCTAGAGAAATACCTCTCGGAGATCCAGAGATAGTCCTAAAGTACTCAATCAAAAGTTCAAAGGACATTGTTACCCCCCGCCACTTAAATCCTCAATTGTTTATTTATTTTTTTTTTGTGATATCCCGTGACTAGATCATTCAATTCCAGATGATTTTTTGTTAAAAGTCCTTATTCTATCGATAGGTTACAATTATATGATTATTTCAGCATATTTTTAGGTAGTCCATGATGGCAGAAACAGAGTTGACCTTTCGAGGCATATAATTGACACTTACTTCAAGAGACGCAAAATCCAAACGGAAATTACAATTTCGCAGTCGATAATTATGAGAAGATGTGAGAAAGAGATGAAAAACTCTATTTATGGCGCTGAAAATGTAAATTACAAGATGAAAAAAGTAAAATACAATTTTCAACTCGTAAATTATGATTTTAAACACATGATTTACGTTTTAATCTCGCAATTTATGAAAACTGGAGGTAACTCTCACAAAAAGTGAAAATGAGTAGATACACATGTGTCTTACGTATTTTTTATAATCTATTTATAGTTTATTTATAATTTATTTGTAATTTATTTATATATTATTTATGGATGCTCTCCATCACTCATGCATTCTTTTATTCTCCTCTTTTCCTGTGAAAATATAATGTTGACATATTTGCAGGTCTTCGTTTTATCGTCCTGTTTAATTCAACAAACCGATTGTTATTAAATACCCACGCACACTCCGGTATATATTGTTAAGTGTCCGCCCTCGAACTTCAAACCATATCCCATCTGAAAGATGCCAAAAAACGGTATGAGAAGAACGATCGTCTGGAAAAGAAATCGGATGCACGATTATTATACAGAGATCTTGAAAAAGTATGAATTAGTTATTAACTAATGAACCGTCCAAACCATTTTATTAGTTGTGTTGTGTGGCTTTCCTTGAACCCAACAATATTTTTCATATACTTTTCCATGGGGATTCCATTATTGTTTTGTAGAAATACGAATGATCGGTATCAGAAACTGAACAGTATAAGTTGCAAGCTCTCCTGTACTCGCTTATTACCTTCTGGTTTCACGTTTTAACGGAGGTCTCATATTACCTGAGTGAATCAAATAATCCAGAAATATTCCACCCTTGTACCAGATGCAGACATCGATCTTGGTAACTCGACCATATGCTTGTAGAGATGAGTCTTTCCACTGTGTTCAATTATGCAGGTAATGAGCTCCAAAATACTCCACCAAAGAGGTCTCTTGACACTCTTCCCTGAAATAGCGGATTGCCAGCGAAATTTCGAGCTGTCGGTTGAAATATCAAAAATTGTTACTGTTAGAAAATTATACTTGAAATTTCAAGTGAAATACCTTGAAGATATGACATTAGTCCTGAGTGCCGGAGTCATTTTACGAATAAATGATCTAAGGGATGATTCTCCCATTTTTTAAACTAGAGATGAACCTTTGTGGTGCTACTACATGAATTTCTATTTCATTTTTCAACGATAGATATATAAGAATCGGAAGAAACATTCAGATTCAGAGTCTGAGCTAGAATCAGAGAGATTATAAAATGAAAAGGTCCAATGTAATGTTTTTTTTGAAGCTTTCCCTTAGGTTATAAAAATATAAGAATTCCATGATGAGATTTCTCACGTCTCTTTTCATCATAAAATATTGCATAAAGTATAGGTTTATATTTCATATATATATAATTGTAGAATAAAAATAAAATAAATATATATAGATATATATATGTCGAATAAACCGGTTTCAAAAAACGTTACATTGAATTTTTTTTTAAAGGGATCCTTTTTTTTCATTTTAACTGAAAATCATTAGTATAATTTGGGGTCAGTGACAAAGGGTATTCCCCCTGGGATGTTCCGGGGTCAGTGTTCTGCGATCGATATCGCATGTAACAAATAAGAGGACATTGTCTGCCCTCGGTTTTATCATCCTCGCATGCACTCTGTCACGTCACTCAAATGTTCATAACAACCACTCGAAAATCTTCTACGCCATCAATTGCATTACCATCTATTATTCAAAAAATGCGTTTTTTCATATTCGTTTATACCCGTTACTTACCACATTATCTTTATCATTTATGATCATTGTTAGGAGGGCTGATAAAAAATGCATGTATGCTTCAGAATAGGGCAGTATTCCGTGTGAAAATAAGAGTTGATCGAATTGCGTACAAAAATTATTGCGAACAATCATGTTTCAAGTTGGAAAAAAAATGAATAAATAAATTAATAAATTAATAAATTAATAAATTAATAATAATAATAATAATAATAATAATAATAATAATAATAATAATAATAATAATAATAATAATAATAATAATAATAATAATAATAATATCGCAACAAATTGATTAATTTTATATTATTATTATTAATTGCTCTACTTAGGTTTTTAAAAAATCTGCACAGAAAATATACTTGAGGTGAATAATAAATTAGTATATTGAAGTGAAGCATAGTTTTTACTTGATTGTAATATATTCTATTTTCAACGTGGTCGATGATTTTTTACCACCCCTGTGTCGTTCACCTCGTGCCGAAAAGTGTCTTTACGTTTACTTGGAAACGAAAAAAGGCAGAGTTCGTCACTCAAACGTGAAATCACTGACAGAAAACTATCGGTCGACACATGTGCGATGGGGACTGCTCACTCATCGTGAAAACCCCGTCGTACTCGTATCGAAATATACTATTCATCAAGTATTCATTTATTCACGAGAAATATTGACGTTTCGCCTATTATGTTTCACCCGCCGAGTTATCTACTGTTATCAGATGATTCTGATTAGGTTTTTGATTATGACCTTCAGTAAACTCTTCCCATGATTATTAATTTCGAATTATCAAATTAAATGAATTTTTATTGAAAAAATTTCAATAGAGAATTCACTCAAAATCATAATTACCTCGATCATCATCGGGAGTGATATAATGATCGCGATATAAAAATCGTTTGAAAATTCTCGACTTGAGACGTTCCGTAATAATTAATATTGTTGGAATATAGCCTCAGTCTTCTATGAATTGATTTCTATGAGTCTATGATTTCAAAAATGAATCAACATAGAGAGAGATGTTCGCACTAAACATAAACATAAGCAATGAAGTCATTTGGCAAAGGGACAGAGGATTCTTTGTCTCGTGATGACGATTTTCTTTTGGTCTCGTTGACCACTTTAGTCTGCTGAGACAAGTCATAGAAAACAGACATTTCTTCCTCGTGCCATCTTTAATAAATTAAAATCAGCGTATTCAATCCACTGTATTTAAATCATTTCTCTGCCCCCACCATATTCAATGACATATATTTTTCTCGAGTAGCGGATACTTGGCAAAGAGATATATGTTTATATTAATCTTTCAAAAAATATAAATATGATATATTTATATTAATCTTTCAAAAAAATTCGTAAGAGAGTGATTTATCATTTTCACCCTATCAGTTTCGGTCGTGACTTCATAGATGAAAAGATAGAAAGGTAAAGGGAGAGATAAAGAGTGAGTGAAGTTGAAGTACGAGAGTAGTCTTATGTGGGTCGGAGGTATGAGCATCCGGAGAGTCTCGTTTTCCTGTGGTATAGCAGTCGACAGAGGCGTGTTTTACACAAGAGTATGTCACTGATGGTCCAGACGAGGGGATTACATTGCACCGGATGCCTCTGGGTTCGTGACACCCACGATGAAGTGAAAACAACGCACTGAAGAGAACATGCCAGATTTACCATTTGTTTTGTTACTCGGGTGGAGCAACGTACAATGTTTTATAATGATGGACATTCTAGAGGTAACGCTTAGATAATAAATATAAATTTTCACCTGTATCATTGGTCTTTATAAGAAAAATACTGTCGTATTTTTCACGGCGCTGGAATATTTATATCCTTAATAGAGATAGGATTTATTTTATCTCTTTAATCCTTCCATTTTCCTCATTTACTTCTGTTCATCATTTCATTACTGAGAAATAGCCTTTTATCAAAACCGTAAATCGAAGGATAAAAGTCTCAACGACTTGAATTATTCACGGAAAATAAAATACACTTCGATCCCGTATATTCTGTTTTCAATGACATATCGATGAAAAGTCGATTCTCCCCTCATTCTAGTATCTGAAATAATAAAATAATATCGCATTATATCGATTGTAGAACACATCAGATTCACGTAGATTTCTCTTCCGACTTTTATACTTCACTAATAAAATTTGAAATAAAATGTCAGATCACACACATAATGGAAAATAAATAAATTGTGATGATTTTTAATTTTTTCAGTTTTGTTGAAAGATTAACTGGGATTCGATGTTTTGATGCACTCAAATAGACTAGGCTGGACTGTACATATATCATTTTGATGAGAATTCATCACTCTTCCACATGGTACATGATAAATATAAAAATACCATTTAAAAATATTTAAAAAATGACACTTTTTGATATTTATCGATGCTCTACACTTGGCTTACGAGGACATGTCACAGGTCAATTCGTAGATCTTATCCAAATCTTAAAATTGATATCTCATTATAACCATGCGATCCAATAGATCAATAGCTATGAGCCACAATATAGACATTTTAGCATATCAGCTTTTGAAAATGGTCATCTTTTTCTCAGAGTAGTCAGATTTGTTCGGTTTATGTTTAAATATAGCACAGCAATTTTGTGCTTCGATGAAAATACATTGAATTATCATGAAACTGACTCAAAACTATTTGGTTCTGAAAACTTGTCGTTTTTGCAAGAGAAATCTCAACAGAGAATTGTGAAATAACCACTCGCCAAGAATACAAGTTATATCCTTGCACAACAAACCAACAATAAACAAATTGATAATAATATATCAATTAGTCGACCAGAAGTTGATAGCAAAAAGCAGTTGCGATGAAAATATTTGCTGATTCATGGTATGCAATGGCTACTCAACTCCTCAACTCTCCAAAGCGGAAAGTATTAACATCAACTTTCTATTATTTTATTGATATCAGGCATAACAAAGAAGGATAATTAACCATTGAAAACTATAAATTATATTTTTCACGGTGAATTTTATTTTTATCAATGAATACTACAAACCAATGTAAAAGGCCTTTAATATTTTAATTTTTTCATCTTTATGCAGATTCACATAGAGGAGGTATACGATCAACTGGAACGCATTTACGTTGATAGCAAACCTGCAAATAGATTACTATAAGAATCAGAACAAATTAGACTTAAATCAGGAGAAACTTACCGAAATGTTATTGGGGTCTGACGAATTACATATCAATCCATTCCGGGCGGGAGTGACAATACCGTTAGTAATTGCTACATCATCCATTAACTTACAATATCGTTTCATTTCCTCAGGTAATAAACCTTCCACACAATAATTGTATTCTGCCTTGACGCCATCACTGCATATCATGCCATCTTCGCAGGACACACGCTGAAGAACACATCATAACACTTAAGCAGACGGTAGAGAAATGAAAAAAACCATTTTATAGTACATTACTTACCCCAGCTACAATTTTTCCGTTTTTTTTACAAACTTGTGAAGGGTAGATGATGCAACTTATCTCGTCTGTAAAACTAGGTGGTCGATTCCCACAATTGGGGTTCGTTTGAGGGCAACTCTGGAGACACCGACTCTTCCGGTTACTGAATCCAAAAAAGATACCATCATTAACACATTTGGAATTAGAATTGATTTAGGTATTGCATAATGAATAAACATTGGTATCAGAATAAGAATATTCAATAACCTTACGATTGTTTACCTGAAATAATTCTGCATCGAGCTTTTTGCGCAGGACGACCACACAAAATTTTCCATTGTTCCTGTTACAAACGCTCCCATAACGCCCAAGTTTTGTTTACAATCGGTATCCTCATCATGATCAACTGAAAGTCTATGCATAAACATGAATATTTTTATTAGTTCATGCTGAAACTCACAGAAATAGCTCCAATACTTACAGATGTCCGAGTTCATGAGTAGCCACCAAGTAATGATCTAAGTTGTTTCGAATTATAGCCACTTGAGATGATCTGGCTCCGCAGGCAACACCGAGGTTGGCCAATCCTATAATTTATAAACAATCATCGATAATGTTATACTGCTGTACGATCAAAACGTGTTATTTACCCAAGATACCGAAGGTCGCATCCAGGCCGATTCTGTAAATTAATTAAAATGATGAGTGAATTCCGTTTAGATCGGATAAGTGATTGATCGGGGAAAAGTCCTCACCCAACAAAACTGAACATGAAGTCATAATTCTCGGCAGTAAATACATCCGAGTGATTGCGGAAGTGCTCTCCTTGTCGCTTCAATGCTATGTGACCGTCTACGTACGGCTGATTGTTCCAATACCTACGTTGTGCCAGCCACGGTCTAGTCAAATGATTCTAAAGTCATAATACGACAAATAGATTAGCCGGAACATTTCTTAAACTGCCCTGATAAAAAAACTGATTCAAATCAAGTTATTTAATCTGCGCTAATCCGAATTTCTCATCTGATTCAAGTTGAAGACTTGACTTCGTTTGTTTCAAGAAAAAGTTTAAATGTCTAGTATAGGTCCACCAAAGCAATAAATGTCCTGATCAAGGTTCTGAACACAATTTTTGGGGGAACAAATAGTTTGGGAGATATGATTTTTTGTAAAGCGTTCTTCGTGTCACAATAAAAACTCCCTATGTGTCCACGTTCCGGGGTCTGAATTCCTGGAAGGACAGTTAGAGAGTTACCCTCCCTCCGACTTCGAGAGAGTGAGGGCGCTGAAAATTGAAACAGATAGACGTAGGTACACTAGTGGGAGAAGAGCAAATGATTTTCGCATGGCAAACCGTTTGTCAGCCAGATGAACTCCACTGGGAAGATTTGTGGCGCACAAGAGAGAGAAAGGATAATATTAAAAAAGAATGTTGAGAGGAGAAAATGTTGGAGTGGGGGAACGATTCTCCTCACGCGATGATGCGTTGGACATAGGGAGTTTTCACTGTAACCAGGACTACGATGAGGACGTGGCTGTGTTATTAGTCTCAAAGACAACACATGTCAGTACACTGATAGACAATCCTAAACAGATTCCTCTGTCCCGTGTCCTCTGATGAGTGGTATTCCTGCGCTGCCCTCTACAGCTATCCAATTTAAATAATTTTGAATATTATCTACTTACTCATCATGTCGAAAATGAGAGACGATGGGGTCTGACGTATTTCTGGAGCACCTGAGGAACCTGCAGAGAACTACCTTCAGATGTAAAATAATATCCCCCTATTCTCCTATCTCCCCCCTCGCGAACTAATCCAGTCTCGTGAATAACAAGGGGCTAACTTTGAGTTAATCAGAGAAATGAAGATTTCAATGATAATTATTTGTAATGGACCTATGCTGGATATTTACTGGAGAAACCTCTCAACCAAGATGAGTTTGAATCAAGTTAAAGAAACGAATTAGACTGATATATCAATTTTCATCTTTCTGAGTCAAGTGATTCATATTGAGGAGTCGAAGTTAATCGATTTCCTTATGATTCAGATGAACTCGGTTCAACTACTTTTTTTGTACGATAAGATTAATAAAAAATTTGCATTTACCAGAGGTACAATGAGTCCAGCGACATTGATTTTCACCTGCGGATGTGTAAGTTCACTATACATCATATCTACCGCATTCCAATATGCCAACATTCGTATTAGAGCTTCCGGTATAAGCTGGCTATAAATATTGAAAATAATAATAATTTGTATAAAGCATATGTACCAGTTAATCAAAAGATATTTACACCGATTCGGGTATCTCCATGTGGATCAATATCTGAGGATAAACCGTTGTAGGTAGATCATCTCCATCGGCTTCTCGTTTTCCTCTGTTCCCTAATGGCACACCTAGACGAAATAAAAGTCAATATCGCGAAAGTACGTCCCTCATTGAGAAAAAATAAATCTTACTTAAAGTTCGAGGCTGGCCAAATTCTGTTATTGGGACTAACTTATAGGTAGTTTTGTGCTTGATTTTCCGAAACTGATTCCTAAGATCCGGTTCAAACCGATGATAGTCAACAAAACCTTCCTAAAATCCAAATAATCGCCATTTTATTTTCATTCTGTATTCCGATTTTTCACTGAAAAAAAAACGTCGATTGAACGCGTACACTGAGAAAAACATTTTCTTTAGCTAGGAATATTTACTAACCACAAGAAAATATATTCGGCATTAGTAAGTCTTATGGGAATATTTACACAGTGATCGCCAGATTTACTGGTGGGAAGAAAATTCTCTTGGCAAAAATAATTTTTTTCTTAGTGTACGTTCTTATATAGCGGCCAACTTGATTACTGAATGAATCCTTGCACAAAATTCCTAATTTATAACACTAATCGTTCATTTATTCTTCATAAATTCTAGTCGCTATCTATTTTACACTTGAATCAATTCTGCGGGTACCCGAATCAAGTGGATGCAGGTTTGAATCCCGCTAGGACAACAAAGGAACACGAAAACTATATTCGAATGTGTTTCTACTTCTATCAAGAAGGATTGAGCTACTAGCTCGAGTCATTTCACATTTGAATCCACGAAATCAAGATTGAATGATGATCAATCATTAACTGCTTGATCGACGGTTTTATTTCAGTGCATATCTGAATAAAAATTTAACGAGACTTATCTTTCATTAATGACTATTCAAAATAGTGATAGCTTTCGTAGTGATTATCGAGTAAGAAAATTTATACTTGCCATTCTCATTTTATCGTGGAAAACGATAACTGCAGCTCGTGTTTTCAACTCCTGGTAAAAGCTAAATTTTCCCAACGTGTTCAGGCCCTGCGAAAAAATTAATGATATGAAAAGTTTTTGCACACAGCACTTTTTGCTTATCTGATAAGGCAAATGGAATAAGAGTGTCAAGAATATTTTGATAGAAAATAGATCGTCTGGCGTGTAGATAGCATGACATCACAGAAGTGTGATATTTTTCTAGTACGAGAAACCGTATCGCACGCCAGGGCGCGGGTATGAAACGATTTCTGTAAAAGAGTTACGACTTTGTAATTTCGCGCCACTTTAGGTGGACCAATAAGGAATCGTGGCTTCATGATTTCGAGATTTTCGAGATAATCGATTGTATCAAGCCCCTTTATCGATTGTATCGAGTCCCTTTTATAATAGGAACGCATCCTTTTCAATTAAATTTCCGAATGCCGCACGTTAAATGTCGAAACAATAATGCTGCATCTCTACAAAGTAATTAATAATACAAATTTTAGTAGATTAACGAGTCAGTTATGGAGATCAGAGGAAACAGTCTGAAATATCTTTAATTTCCCTGCGTTCGTGACGTTTGAATCAACTCTCTGCAAATAATATCATTGTGATGTGATTAACTGATTCCATATTGATTTAGTCCGTGTTAAAAAATCATTAGACGATTGATTAATGATATTTCTACTAATCATTATCTCAGGATTAATGAATGCCAAGATTAATGAGCTGCCAAAAAATGCACGCTATCAATAATAGAGGATCCCCGATGATTCCTCAAGATTATTGGGTAGGACTCAGTGAATTAGAATTAGATGCACTGATGAAACTTACACCTTGACGTGTATAGGAAATTCTCCTGGAATTGCGTGCACGTACAGCGTACCATACAGGAGTATCTCCATTGGCCAGAAATCCATCAGTTAGCTTTAAATTCAAATGTTTAATGGATCCATCACTGAAGGGTATCGAAAGTTGCAACGAATCGCTGATATCGCGTTTACTTCTACCATCAGGAAAAGTTATCTCTACTATCCCGTACGTAGGTGCTGCAATGTGATTAAATTGAGGATTAAATGAACCAGTGGATATAATTGCGATGGTACTGTACCAGAATTATTCTTTGTCCCGAAGATATCGATGATTTCATCGTCTGTCAATCGATCTCGCCCCACAAGACAATAACTCGGCCTGCAGAAGCAGCAAAATAAAATAACAATTATCTTCTTCATCTTCAGATCGATAACTAGAACTTGTCCGTTAACAGTGCAGATAGACTGAATTATTCACAGTTTATATACCCGAAGAAAACACATCTGATGTTTTGTGATTAATCTAATATTGAATGGGAATACATAAATTCTTCGCCGATACTTCATTCAGAATTCGGGACAAAGATAATGTCAAGATAATGTCAAAAATTGTGCCAATATAAGTGACTTGCGTCATTAAACGCATGTGGTTCCTCAATGCCTCAGTCAAGACAACTTCTTACCGCTCATCTCTCATCATAATTATGTGTCTGAGAGTCGTTACATGACACCCGAATGTACGTAGCAAACAGGATTTACAATTTCTACAGAATTTTTTCGGACGTTCCATATCAGTTCCTTTCTTATGATTATCCTTTCTAATTGTTACATATGAAGTGTATGACCCTGCACACAGATAACTAGTCTACACGGAGAGAAATATTTAATAAAAATTACGGAACTTTCAGTTCACTTACCGATTAGGGAGTTGATTCGAAAAATTTAAGTGACGGTATCGTTATTTTTCACCGATAATTCAGATAAAAATTACGGAACACCGCGGAAAAATTCCGTGATTTTAGATAAAAATTACGTGACAGTTCCGTAAAATTTCCGACAACCACATTTCGCTCCAGAATTACGGAAAATACACGTAATTTTTATTGAATATTTCTCTCAGTGTTGGATTCCTATTAAAATAAATGTGAAGATAATAGAAATTAGATATCAGAATCTGAAACCTTCAGAATTGAAATTTGATTCGAGTAATGACGATAATTATCATCTTTAATTAATAATAATTCGTAAACGTGAAGAGTCTCATGTCTCTACACTCACTAATTTGTCCTCACGTATGATTGACAGATGTCATCGTCTCCCTGTCATCGTCTCGTGATTTGAATTATATAAAGAGATGACCCATCAAATAATCAATAATTAATCATTATTAATAAACAATTATTTACCGAGATATCACAATAATTTTATTATTTTTATTGAATACTCAACCATTTGAATTCTATTCCTATTAAAACGGTGACGTTAGCATCAGAAAATTATTAAATTATCAACTAGGAGTTTACGAATTCATTGTCTCACAGCCCCAGTCGATGTAAATGCAATTTTATTTCTTATTTTTCATTGAATTGTTCGTCACTGTCTATACCTTTCCTCATTAAGTATATCAATCAATCTAATCGAGAGATTGTCAGAACGATTGAAATAGATCACACAATATTAATGATCAATTCGTTTAAAATTTGGTCATCCATTAATTACGAAATCACAATTGTCAAAAGAAATCAGTGCCAGTGAGAATGTCTATCCTTTTGATTTCTGGACAATAAAAATCATACAAAACACCTGAAAAATTGCTTTCCTGTATGAAATTAATGACATAATAATTCTATTCATGGCAGACATATCTTATCAGCTAATGTCTGGTGTCTAGGTGAAATAGTTTGATCGATGAAGAGCCCGTGGTGAATGGTTAATGTACTTCATTCAATAAATTGATCGACTTATGCAATCATTCGAGGAATCTATGAATATTTTGTAATACCCATCTGTTGATTCTTAATCTGTGAACATGATGAGTAGTACCTCGAAAATCTGTTTATACAAGGGAGATAGAACAGATTTATAACCCAGATATTGTTATGAGTCTGATGCAACGATGCGAGTCCCATAATACCAGATACAAAAGCTCGTGCAGTGCATGTGGAAAACGGTAGCAATACCTTCAACTTTGATCATACCCGAGGATAAAACGTGTCGAAACCCATGAATGCCTAGCGCATATACTGGGGTACCTTTTGTGGAGATTGTACTACGGATTAACTTTATGATGAGATCCAGTTCTTTCTCATGTACATTTTTAGTGTTGACAGAATCCAATAAAAGGGAATTGGAAATCCAGGCGCGATAACTATACTCCAGTCAAAAAATACTATAAATTTTTCACTGTCATTCCTATTTTATTATTCATTTCCCCGGCATCCGTGAAAGACAAAGAATTAAAATATATAATTCTTTCTAGGTATTATGGATTATAGTACGGACTATCTGTTGAAAAATCCTGAAGTCTAAAGATTTCCTGCGAACCTCGTAGTGAAATTCATGGTAAAAACGTGAGGATAAAATGGTTAAGCAGAGGCAATATCCTAGAATCAAATTGTGAAAAAAATATGTTTCAAGGAAGAGGTGGAATTTCTAAAAAAATGAAATTCAATACGTACCCACACGATTGTGCACTCGGAGTTTGAGAGTTCAACGAACTGAAAAATGAAAATAAGACCTTCACCCTTGGAGAAATTTGTCGTCAGTCCCTCGACAAGATTCGTAAACGTTGTGACAGTCTAGAAGGAAAGTGAACTTTCTACAGAATTGAGAATAAGAAATAACGAAAAATAATAGTCCGATAAAAAGTACGGAGTATCCAGTTAAAAGTACCGAAAGCTCTATAAAAAATATGTACTTTTTACCGGACGTTCTACAATTTTTATCGGATCCTTACTCGGACCGGCAAATTACGGAACGTTCACGTAATTTTTATTAAATTTTTTCACGTCGAGTTTCTTCGAAGGAAAAACTGGTAAAATGGACTCTTAGTGGGTATGCACCAAAGAGGATTGGCGGAAGTCGAAGCTCAGTTCTGGGGGTTCAAGTGACCGCAGCGGTATCGTCCTATTGCACCCCAAGACAGGGAGGGCGCCACACGCAATGGGGTGTCGTCCCGTCAGCCGACTCGGTAACTGCCTCAGTAGTCAACTGGGTGAATTTTATTTCATGTGTTACGAAATTGGTATTCACTGGCATTGAAAAATGAAAAATTTTCAAAAAAGTATCAGAGGAGCATAAAAATGGAGGAGGTATTCACTGAAATTTGAAATTTGGAAATTTTTTGAAAAGTATCAGGGGAGCATGAAAATCGAGGAGGTATTCACTGAAATTTTAAAATTCGCAATTTTTGAAAAAGTATCAGGAGTGCATGAAAATCGAGGAGGTATTCACTGAAATTGAAAAATTGAAAATTTTCAAAAAAATATCAGGGGAGCATGAAAATGGAGGCGGTATTCACTGAAAATTGAAAATTCGAAATTTTTCGAAAAGTATCAGAGGAGCATGAAAATCGAAGAGGTATTCACTGAAATTGAAAATTTTTCAAAAAAGTAACAGGGGAGCATAAAAAACAAGGAGGTATTCACTGAAATTGAAAAATTTTAAATTTTCAGAAAATAAAATTCACCCAGTCGCTTGGTCCCTCTGACAGCGGGACTGCTACTGAGGCAGTTACCGAGTCGGCTGACAGGCAGACACCCCACCATTAAGTGCGGCCCCCTCTTTCTCTTGGGGTGAGCTACCCCCCCAGAACTGAGCCGCTAAGTGGGGGTTTGAGTGACCCCACCGGCATTGTAGTACCTCACCCCAAGAGAAAGAGGGGGCCGCACCCAATGGTGGGGTGTACTCCCCCCCAACTGAGCCGCTCAGTGGGGGTTTAAGTGACCCCACCGGCATTGTAGTACCTCACCCCCAGAAGAAAGAGGGGGCCGCACCCAATGGTGGGGTGTCTGCCCGTCAGCCGACTCGGTAACTGCCTCAGTAGCAGTCCCGCTGTCAGAGGGACCAGTCGACTGGGTGAATTTTATTTTCTGAAAATTTGAAATTTTTCAATTTCAGTGATTACCTCCTCGTTTTTCATGCTCCCCTGTTACTTTCTAGAAAATTTTGAATTTTTCAATTTCAGTGAATACCTCCTCGTTTTCATGCTCCCCTGTTACTTTTTTAGAAAATTTTGAATTTTTCAATTTCAGTGAATACCTCCTCGTTTTTCATGCTCCCCTGTTACTTTTTTAGAAAATTTTGAATTTTATCAATTTCAGTGAATACCTCCTCGTTTTTCATGCTCCCCTGTTACTTTTTTAGAAAATTTTGAATTTTTCAATTTCAGTGAATACCTCCTCGTTTTTCATGCTCCTCTGTTACTTGTTTAGAAAATTTCGAATTTTTTAATTTCAGTGAATACCAATTTCGTAACACAAAATAAAATTCACCCAGTTGACTTGTTCCTCTGATAGCGAGACTGCTAATGAGGCAGTTACCGAGTCGGCTGACGGGACGACATCCCCATTGCGTGTAGCGCCCTCCCTCTCTTGGCAGTACTACAATGCCGCTGGGGTCACTCAAACCCACAGACCTGAGCCTCTACTTCAGTCAATCCTCTTTGGTAAACACGTTCTTCATTATGAGCTCTATTTGAAAAAGTATTTTTCACGCCTAGGACGGAAAAAGGGAATCTGACGAATGCGACTTTATAGCCCGAGTCGAAGACGAGGATTATAACGCGCATGAGTCAGAATCACTTTTTTCGCCGTAGCTATGATGCTATTTTATGTCATTGTGGCCGGAAACGCATTTTTATCCAAGCGAAGCGAGGTTAGAAACGCGTTTTACCGGCCGCAGTGACAGAAAAAAAAACATGTCTATAGAATCTTAATAGTTTAACGCCATTTATCGAAATCTACAAAAATCGAAATTTCCCCGGAAAACTCTAGAAATTCTCAGAGAAATCAAAGAACTTGTGGAAATTCTGAGGAAATTGGAGGATCTGTACAATATTCTGAAGAAATTCAAGTATTTCCGGGAAATTTCGAAGGCATTTCAGGGAATTCTAGTATTTATAATAGGAATTGTCTGATTTGAAGGGTAAGAGATGCATTTTCCCACAATTCCTGCACCTTTCTCGTATTACACATGCACCATATGGATTTGAGTGGTAGTTTTTGGGGTTAAGAGACATCTTGTGGGGTACTAAAAATTGTTATAAAATGGATATTTCCCAAAGAGCCCATTTAATTCGCCGTTTCCCTCCTGAATTTGCTATCTTTCCATAAATGTCTGAAAAATAAGGAATTTACCAACAGAACAATATTTCCAAATCTGTTAATAATTGAATCATCATTTCAATTGAAGAAAAAATGAAACTCAATCAATCCCAATAAAAACGATTTTGAAAATAAATAGATTACCTGAAAATCACCTGTTCCGATTCTCTCACCGATATTTCATTTCACAGGCAATAAAAACTCGTGCCAAATCATTACAATTCTAAGTAAATTTATTCGGTGAACGTAATTATTGTTCTTAATCTACTCTAACAAAGAAAATTGAAACAAACTCATCCTTTTCATTTTAAAACTCATTATGCGAATAGCGTGAAAGACAAGAGGAGAAACCAAAAAGAAAAAAATCTTCAAGTACTGTTGTCACGTTTGGGATGGCACGTGTGTTATGTAATCTCTGGAAAAATATCAAGAAAATGGAGATAACATTGCCGAAAAGGAGGGATCGTTGCTGCGGTGATCCCTTCTGGTTGTTTTCCTGGGATTCAAGCCATATGTTACCCGAAGGAATTTCCCTCCTAAGGAGTTATATTTGCCAGTTGTGCTTCGATTGGTGGTGGCATGAATTTTAATTCTCCTTGGGACACAGGATCGAACTTCATCCTGGATAACTACAGAAGATGAATGACAGATGAGTTACTTGTATTTATATCCTATACGTTCAAAGAAAAATGTATTTGTCGATGAGCTAACTCATTAGTCATGTCGCCAATCAATAACGAAGTAACTTCAAAGTCATATTGAAATCATCTGAAGTTACTTAAGTGGAAACCCCACATTCATTAAAATGAGAACAAACGGGGTCTACACCGCGCTGTAATTATAAAAATCGTGATTAAAAATTGCTAATTTAAAACAGTTCCAAATTCAAATTTGCCGCCTCAGACGACCGAACCAATGAGGAATAAGCGTGACTTTCGATATATCGATAGTCTCGATGTTTGTGCTTTTTAGAATAGGAATATAGATGGCATGTTGCATAATCTGTGGAATATTTTATCCATCGATCTTCAAATATCAAATTTATAAATAATTTTCTCTCGTACTTTGGAGCTCAAGAATATTCAAACCGACTCGTTTGATTCCATCTTTCCATCCCCTTTCGATTCTTAAATTTAATCTATTGTGAATTCATCAGTGACTTCATTACATCAAAAATCATTGCTTTCGAATCTATAGAATTATTTAAAGTCAATTGCAGTCACGTAATCTCATTAACAATCACTTGAAGTGATTGCCTTGATTTTTCCCAAAACTCGCTGAAATAAAACTTGAATTCACCGAAATAAATTCACGTGAAGTCCAATTGGTTTTGAAGTCATGACGTCACTCAATGAGGGAGTGAGCAGCCCTTCGCGGTCTTTATCGAAAACATTTATTCGATATAAACATTCAGATACAGATTCTGCGGTCAAATGTACAAGTCGATTTTTGTTCTATCATTTTTTTCTTACTTTAATGTGTGGTTGAAAATGAAGTTGAAGAGTTGGTTTAATTTCTTTTTATCTCTTCCGCATCGTTCCATTTAAGAGCTCTCTCTCAACGACAATTTCGTTTTAGTAGAATTCAGTGGAGAAAATTCGGTCTCTGCAATGAATGTGACAGATTCATTTCCAGGACTTGGTTGGGTTAAATATGTGATGAGGTACTTTTGTTCTCATGCGACATTTTTTATTTCTGTCCGGAGATCGAAAAGAGTACTCGATAGATACGACTAATTAAATAATTAAAATATTAAATAACAACCACAGATGGAATAATGAACCCTCAGGTGCACTTCAGTGCCAGTGTATTTTAGAAATTATTAAAGAGAAAAATCATCGGGGGAATTGGAGAATTGGATTTGCTATAAAAGATATCGGATTCCAGTCGTGATATTCGATATTTTTATTAAAAAAAAGCTAATACAATTTAACGTCACTCTTTTTTTCTCTCATTATTTTAAAAATGAGCCTTTATTCTTTATTTTTTAAAACAATTTAATGAACTTTTAAATAACTATATATTATATCATGTATTATATTCATACATAGATATCATATAATTTCGTATTAAAAAAACAAAGAATAGTTGTAAAATGTGATTATTTCATTTACGTGTATTCTTAGAAAATTTAGATGGGATTCAGATTTTTTGTTTATTTTCTTATGACTGATTATGATAAAAACTGACAAATAATTCATTAATGATTTGACTACTTTCGATTTTTAATTACGAATGGATAATTGTTATAGATAATATGTGCAATTAATAATATTGAACACTAGTTGTAAAACTATTGTCATAACAGTCGACAGGAAGGATTCCTATAAATTAAACAAATCTAGAGTTCTTTTTAAATAAATGCACGAGAAATGCCTTGAGCATTCGAAACATTGTAGTTAATTCTCTTATTGTGATCACTTTAAAATTTTTATAATGAACTTCGATAAAGAATTTGATTCAATGAAATGGCCAAAACTAACCCATTAAATAAAATTTAGATAAGTTTTTCAAAAGTTATAATGATCTATTAGTGTAAGTAAGAAAGAAAAGGTGATTTTCCTTCCCACTTTAAAATTTTGAATAGCATGTGGGTGAAAATATATTGCCAACAATTTAATTGGATGTCTCCATCATTCATTTATTGTTAACAGATAAACTTTCGTTAAAGACTGATTCCTTTTCTCGATATAATTACAGATCAATCGATGTGCAGCAACGGATGAGAGGGGAGAAACCGAGAAAAACTGGTTGGCATGGGGTGCTGTTACACTAATTTACGAGACCATTCTGATGTAGCTGACTTATGCGTCAAGCTGACCAGTACGTGTTTCGCTAACGACTCGTCAGGCTGAACCCAACGAGTCCAGGCGTTACCACGTGCCGGGAGGGCCAGACACTAACAATTTCGCGTCTGATCGCGCCTCGCCAGTACCCACGGCCACCTCCACACCCTCCACCCCACGTGGCCGCACCATCACCTCATAAGGTTTCTATTACTTGCTTCATTTACTAATTTCATTAATTAACGCAAACCAGCAGTACATTTATACCTGTATGAGACCCTATTCATAAATCAGCTTGAAATTTACCTTCCAAAAACTTAATTTGTCATCCCAAAAACAAAAAAACCATCTAACGTCTTTTGTTACTATTTTTGCATAACTAAGCTCCATATATAAGTATAGTATATATATTTTGTATATATTAATTTATTATCCATTTATTATCCGGGTCATTAAACTGCTAAGGATCGAGATCAAAATTACAATCGGGTATTTTCTACTTTCTAGAACTGCTTAATGCTAAATATTATGTTAAAATGTTTAAAATGTTAAAAATTGAGGAAGGACTGTGTCGTCTTATGTCATACACATTAACTTTTATTCTTAGTTTTTCGAGTTAAAATTTCTTTTCTTTATGGTTATAATCAGTCCCTGGACAAGTTTCCTCTAGAAAAGACGTGCTCGTGCTAATAAAGAAAATCGAGAACGTAAAAATATCTTCATAAAGCTCACAGCCAGTGTAGTAGGCCATGGGGTTCAGTCGTATCACTATTGGTTGGGGTTATTGATTTCATCTATCTGATAATAGGCTGCTCACATGGTTAGCTACGTGAACTCTAAATTTAAGGATGTGTCCTTACAACCATCGAAAATTGACATAGCTGGGATTACAAACCCGGTCAGACTACCGATTACTCCACTTTACATTTAACTTTTAAACAATATTTATTGATTATATTAAAATTTTTATTGCTACAAAATACATATCTGATTAGAGGGGCCCCCAGCCCGTGGCTTTATACCTCTAAATAATAGTTAATGTCTAACAGACCGCATATGTACACTGAGAGAAATATTCAATAAAAATTACGTGTATTTTCCGTAATTCTGGAGCGAAATGTGGTTGTCGGAAATTTTACGGAACTGTCACGTAATTTTTATCTAAAGTCACGGAAATTTTCCGCGGTGTTCCATAATTTTTATCTGAATAATCGGTGAAAAATAACGATACCGTCATTTAAATTTTTCGAATCAACTCCGTAATCGGTAAGTGAACTGAAAGTTCCGTAATTTTTACTAAATATTTCTCTCCGTGTAGAAAAGTTGTGGTTTCATTTCAATTCACATTAACACAAAATTATATAATACCGATATTAAATATAAGCGATCTCATTAATAAATGTAGAATCATTAATCATTCGGATAAAATCTCGAATTTCACGGGGGTCTCATTTTATCCCAAGATCTCATTTTGCACGCAGTCTATTTTGCCCCGGTCTCCCTTATCCCAATATTTTTCTTTGACATATAAAAATTCCACGCGTATAATACATTCTACTGAGGGGTATTCCCCTATATTTTTTATAGAGATTTATCTGTGGGAAAAAAAAAGGTGAAAAAAAAAATGTGACAAAGCGTGACCCGAATGTGCAATGTAAAATGATAAATGAAGTTTAAACTGTAAAAGCTTCGACTAATGAAATTATTCCAAAAAGTCCGTTAGCCAAGGGGTCAACTAGGCTCAAATGGAAGTGCTGCTGGTCAAGTAGGAGTATTGAAACGTTGACTAAATAATTTAATAGCGGAGAAACCCTCAAATAATGGATCTCTCAACTATTCCACAAGTCTTGCTCGTTCATCCATCTCTTATTGCATTGACTCTTTTTCCCAATTATATCTGCATCTCTCTTTATGATTGAGCCTTCGATTCATGGATTTATCCGTTGTTGACTGTCAGATAATCGAAATAAATCGTGCCTCCCTTTTCACTTCATATTTAAAAAAAAAGTTCATTATTAATAAAAAATTAATAATGCAAAATTCCATTGTTAATAAAACAAACAATTAACAATATCATATGCCATCTAATAATTAATTCAAATTGTCCGACAATTTATTATTAATTTCGTGTGAATTTCGGGAATAGTCGATCCAATTTTTTATGTTGACTGCGTGATTATTTATTGAATAAAAAAAGGATAAATGCCCTTCGTTGTACCGACAATAATGCCATTGTTTCTGCAACACTGCATTTACTTCAACTAAAATATTCAGACTGATTTTCTCTGAAAAAAAAATTAATTGAATCATCCAAGTGAGAATATACAAAGGACTTTGTTTTTATTAATTCACTTGGGTTGTAAAAAAATGGGATTTTTCCTTGTAGAAAGGATTTAGTTGAGTGCACAGAATGAATTGAGTCGAGTCCAGGGGTTAGAGAGTTTAATGGGGTACGAACGGTAGCTTCGATCAACTACGATACTACCTATTGAAATTCGATTGATGTAGCTGGGTGATTCCAATTGGTATCCAGGTACGTTGATCCGTCAGGACTTGGCACGTTGATTAGTATTTGCTCTTTGGATAATCACCAATACACCTGAGAATTACCTGAAGATTGAGTACAAATGGATGTAGTCGAGTGATTCAAGTATCCGGTGAATAACTACTCTGCGAAAATTCATTTTTATATGTTATATATTTATTTATTATATATTTATTTATTATATATTTTTTTTAATAATAAAGCTAATGAGCTATCATGTTTCAGCCATTTGTACAGTCTTGAAGATCTCCCACAAGGGACATACGATAGTATTAATTGCTTTAGTTAATGATGAATGTTATAGACGCCAATAGACAGTGATTCAATTATAAATAACAGAGAAAATTTAATTAATATCCAGTGGTGCTGCAACAGAGTGAGTCTATGTCACAGTTTGGGTAGGAATAGAATTAATAATTCTTTAAACGTTTAAGATAGTTGAAAATTCAATAAAAATACGTGGGTGTAGTGATATCTTGATAATGGATTAAAATATTGATAATTGGCCGAATAGGTACACAACCTACTGTCAACTGATAACGGACTTTACGGATCAACAAATCATTCAAACGATTAGAATTTTCTGTTAAAATACTATTTCGTGAGTCACGATATCGTTTATTGTTGTTTCATTACAGAATAGGGAACTAATGTTGTAATTAGTTAGGGTAACCTTTCCGTATAATTCAAATCACGAGACGAGGATAGGGACATCTGTCAATCAGAAATGGGAAGCAGTAAACGAACGTAGGGTTGGGAGACTCTCCATGATTGCGAATGATTATTTATTAAACACGGCAATTATCATGATTACTTCAATTTCATTCCGATTCCGATGATTTTAGATTCTAATTTCTAATTCACATAGCTCTCACTCATTTCGCTAGAAATCCTGAGCTCCTGAGCTAATAATTATCTTGTTTTATTATTTATGTCATATCCGAATTTTTGAGTAATTAAATATGACTGGATTCAATTCTGAATTTATTTGGCATTTCATGTATCTTATTAATTTGCAATCTGATTTTTTGTGGGAAATAAACATTAATAATTTGTCTTCAGGGAGAGCATCAAAAAAACGTACAGTAAAATCATTAAATATAATCCAATACAAGCTAATAATCTTACAAACATTGAACTTGTTGATGAAAAAAATAAACTATTTAGAATATAAGTTTCCGAATTTCTCCTGCTAATTTCATTACGCGTAATAATCTGTCAATCTGACAAAAAAAAGATAACACTGAGAACATTTGTTTCTGGTAGTAATAGAAGGACTCATTCCACAGACGACGCAATTGTCATTTCCTCAACATCCACTCGACCGAAGTCCGCGGAATTTTAATTGAAATCATCTCTCAATGCAGTTTCACTAACAGCGTTAAAAGAACAGTCGGATAACTTGCAATTTGATACCAAAGGTTTTGCCGACTGCCAGAATATCTTCTTAATGAGAATAAAACGAGGTACATTGTGTACCAACAAGTGCTCCTCGTCTCCTCCCCCATTCACATCAAGTTGGTAAATAATATAAAATCAACAATGAAGAAGTAGAGTCCTTGGGTGCACGGTTGGTGGATTTGTACAGCATTCAAACGAGAGATGTTGGTAGTAATTCAGTAACCGCCGTATCTGAGATCCTTGAGTACTCCAGAGAGAAATTTTGAATATCAGTAGTTCCTCTTAATTGCTGTTTGCTCTCGTGGAACTCGACCGGAGGCTTAGCATGAATTTCAGATGCAATTGGATATTACTGCATTGAGGGAAAAAATTATTCCAGTTTTGCAATAACCGATTTCCCTTATTTCTGTTACAAAAAAAATTCCGTTTAGTAATTGAAGATTAATTAATTGGGTAACTGCTATAGTTGCATTCCACTGAGAGTCAGTTATCGATAAATATCTCGTGAAAGAGGAGATGGGGGAATTATAATAAAATTCTTTTTTGTTCAGCAATCTGTGAACCAAAAAAAAATTGTTCCATCAGTAAATGATCTATATCACCCGTTTTTCTTCCATTATTGAGATCATTTTTCTCTCTGTTCCATATATTGAGGTGTATATTATATACTCATATGGAAGTGCATCAAATAAACTAAAAAAATATTTGAGTTATATGCCTCCCACGATTTTTCATGAAATTATGGTATTTTGAACGTAAAAATGTTATTTTCATGTTTTACCGAGGTTGAAACTTTGGGCTCAATTTTTTTATATGTCCGAAGCAAATGGATTGGAATATTTACATACCAATGCGGACCATAAAATATGGTTTGATCTGATTGAATTGCCTATAAAGTTATCAAAGTTTTTTCCAACTTTTGTCCTTTTACCAACTGTTGGTTTATGTCACACTCTTCAATTCACGTTTATTGTCAATTATCGTAACACTCGATATAATTGATGGGGATATATTGTATATACTATATAGTATATATAGTATATATCTCAATGAGTTTGTTCTAAAGTCGTTTGACATATCTAATTCCACCGATTTGAGCAATAGTTATCAACGATAATGTCTTGAATTGCATGTTTCAAGTTTTGAAAAATAATTATTCCGTTTAAATAAAATCTATAATAACATTTTCCGGCATTTATTCCATTTTCATGTAAAAATTAATACAATAAGTCGTTCAAAGCCGCGAAAAAAAACCAATAATAATTACAAACAAAATCTAATATTAAATTTTTTTAATCAACATTAAAGTGATTAGTTTCCGTTATTATCTAGTGATTATTATCTATTTTTTCTACTGTGTTTTACGATCTGAATCCGAAATTCAATGCTTCAACTAAAATACCGGATTCGCGTGTATGTAAGCGCTATGGTTTTTCTTCGGATTAAAATGAAATCAACAAAACAGATTGCCTCGATTGAATTGAAAGAGTAGTTCCTGCCGAACGCGGAAATCCCAGCAAAATCATCTTTTTTGATCCACTCAACAGGAAGAAGTTTGTAGCCAAACGGAAATAACAAAAAAAAAAGATCAAACTTCCGAGAGAATTCCCCTGCTGCAGTGGATAACTGCTTCGATGGTCAGACGTAAATATTCAAGGGAAAAAAAATGCGCCGTACACCAGAAACTGAAATAAATTTTTAGGATTTTTATTGCGATCAGAACCACACTCGAGAAGTTGGAGGAAATACCTTGGCCCAGCGTTGAAAATTATGCAGTGATTTATTTTGCGAGTGGTAGAAGTACCGAAGTAAAGGAAGTACGAGAGTTCATTGAATATTTCAATACTCGAGGAGGAGGGCTTCTCCATTCTAAATACCCCATAAATAAACATCCCAAGTTCTCGGCATTCAGTTATGATATCTAAAAGTTAAAAAACTCACGAGAAATTAAAATAAAATGTTGAGTCTAGTCTGAGTTGAAGAGCACAACACATCTTCAATCAAATAATACTCCCGTATTTGATTAAAACGACAGACAGTCATTTTTTATTATTTATTTACTTGTTCCGGTATATATAAAAAAATATTACTTTGGCTATTACCAATTAATTAATCCCATGTCATAAAAAAAATAATTTTTACTTAATATTAAATTATTTCACAGAATGTTTTATACTTAAATAATTATTGATTTCTTCAGATTTTTTTATTAATTCCTCAATATCAATAATTATCGAGAGAATACAATTGCAATAATTGAAACCTAATACATATTTTCTGGCAATTATTACGGTATTTAAACCTATTATGGTTACTGTTATTATTATATTATTATTATTATTATTATTATTATTAAAGAATGATTAAAAAAACTAATCGTAATTCCGGGGTTAAGGAACATAAATTGCGCGATTGAAATCATGATTACGATCGGATTTCTTTCCATTCCATTAGTTTAAATATTTTTTCTCTCGGTGTACCGTACCAAAATCCCCTAACAATTTATGACCGCAAAAAAGGTGTAATTCTAGAAACATTTGAATAATTGTTATAATCCACAGGGTGTGAAAATTCACTCGGAGTTAAATCCGGCCTATTGTCCAATAATTTGCGTGGGTAATTACAGTTAAAAATTGCTTGAACAACACCTGTCCCAGTTGAAATCCACCCACACCCCAATGCGACCTGCGTCGAGGGAAGTTTCTATAGAATAAGGTTAACGAGGCACAGAGAGACCACACGGGGCAATTTATACATTTACGCGCCCATCTGCTGAGAGTCCAGCCCTCAGAGGCTTGAATTCACGATAAAGTGCCTTTTATCGATCACTTTTCTCCCCCTATTCCGCTTTCATACATTGGCTTCGCGTAAAATGACTGACGGTATAGGATTTTTAACCTCTCGACTACATTTCCATACTTGATGCAAAAATACTCCATAGATACACTGTTTTCTTCACGAGGTGAAAACATTTTCCGGATGTGCATCAAGTCTAGTCACTTTTCTTCTTGAAAATCTTGTGGGTCGGTCAATGCACTTCTTTCCTCATTTTTTTTATTCAACCTTTTACGGAATCTCTCATTGAATTAAATTAAATTTATGAAAAATATATGCAGGATTCAGTTCAATCTATATCATTATTCAATCTAAATATAAAGACATAATGTTTACTCATATTATTAATATTCTCATATTATTGTTGTTTTTACTAACATTCCATGCAATTCTGCCAATAAACATTTCTATTTTTACGGAGAACCTCAATTAAAACTAAAAATTAGAAATCAATTATTCGATGGACATTAATAAGCATTAAAAATATTTTATACTCCTGGAAAATTCGTAATTTCAATAAATTCTTACGGAAATTTTAAACTTCAGGATTTCTTCCTCATCTGGGGAATAATTACTAGTTTTGCAGAATTACTAGTCAACTGAGAGTCAATGGTCAATGATCGATTATATTCAAATTTCTTTTTTGAACAGTTACTTAGTGATTTTCGAGTAATTACATCATTAATTAAGATACTGTAGCACGGATGCCCAAGTTTTGAAGCTAGGGTATGCCCCAGAGTAGGTAAATAGCTGGTTCCAATATACCAGATATGTTTCCTAAGTAGGGCACTGAAATAAGCCGTGAAAGGATGGGCTTCCCAAAACTGGGACATTGGCCACTCATTAATCAGTGCCTACCACATAGAGTATTAATGAATTCCATCAGAACACAATTATCTCCAATATCATCATTCGATTATTGGTAAAATCCAAGAGAGGAAGATTTTAATGTTTTTTGATTGATCAATCCAAATTGCTAATACCTCCCAAACAAAACTATAAATTTCTGTTACATTCTCTCTTAAAAACTAATAAATATAAATAATCCTATATGAAAACAATTTAATAAATATATATATATATGAATTTTACGCATTTCATTTTATAGTTTTATACTGTAAAACTTTTATTCTCATGTTTCACTGAAGTTTAAACTTTAGGTTTAATTTTTCTATATTTATAAAGCAAACTAATTTAAATATTTGCATACCGTATTGAAGGTCTCAATGAGTTCTTTATGAAGTCCTTTGAAATATCTAATTCCATTGATTTGATCAAGAGCTATCGATGGATTGTACGTGTCAAGTTTTAAAAAATACTAATTTCGTTTAAACAAAATCCATAATAACTTTTTCTACCCTCGCAAATGCTCATGTATATCATTTTGGGGTACAAACTCCTCGAACATGTGATCTAAAATAAAAGAAGAATTAAGAATTATAGACAAAAAATCGAATATGGAATACTGAGAATTATAGAAAAATAATTGAATATTCAATCAATATTAAACTGATTAGATTAGATTACATGGAAAATAAGTAGCGCAAACAAAGAACACGTCCGACCAATTAAGGGAAAAACTCCTGAAATGTCAAATTTTATTAGAATGCTGAAAGAAATAGTGTTTAACTGATTTTAGTGCATTAAATCATGACCGCGAAAACCTTAGAACAGAAAATTTTGTTATTTCATATGCTCCACTTTTATCCTTCATGAAGTATTACATGAACATATTAAAAACTTTATTAATATTAACCGACAGCACATTCTGGCAGTATACTTTCAGTGTAATTACGAAGTTTATACAATACAGTTATCTGACCGAACAATAAATTGATCCCAAATCGGATTGAGAAGTTATTTAACAAGTTTTTATGGAATCTCCTACAATAGGAATTAGTGACGAAAAAGTAATTGTGGTCAGTAATCGACTGCGCCATACAGAGTCCATCCGTATAGTAGTTAACAACTCCTACGAGATACTTTAATGAGAATCCTCTCATCAACTCCAGCACCCCAATTTCCGTGTAGAAATTCCCTATCGTCGGTCGTCCATCGATTTATTCAAGGTTTATTTTATTCAAGACATTATCTATAAATACTTCATTTCACCCATATTCTGGAATTGTATGAGTGATCCTTGGCAGCCAATTAGGTGGATATAATTAATAAAAAAATGCAGACAGTAGATTGAGTGGAGCGTGAAAACCGACGAAAGCCACTGGAATAATTAATAAATAATTAATTCAACTGCGAGAAAAATGGATGGTTCATCTATTGAAAACAATGTATCGGCGTAAATGGTGGTAATTAAAAAAATTTTGAGAGTAATTGGATCCAATTGCCGAGGATAATTCCCAAGAAGCTGTCGTCGTAGAAAATTCCCAATTACATTTCAAATCACATTTTAGAACACGTATTCAGATATTACGTCTTTTATACAAGTATGAATCGCATAAATAACGAGAAACAATAGACTTTTATGACAACAATAGTTGTGATATCAATTCCCTAAAATTAAAAATTAAATGACATCGAAACAGCGACAGTAATCACCCCTGGAAATTGGTTTTTCGTACAATTTCCTGAACGAGTAATATCGTTGATAAAAAAGAAGTTTCGGGTGAGAGGTTGAGTAACAGCCGCTGCTCCACAATCGCATTAACGAGCGAAACTGAACCAAAAGATAAGTTGTCGCGTAAATAAACGTGAATGGGACATTATCGGAATTGCCAGGGCCATGCCGACTCCAGCTTTTACGAAACCCAAGCCATCTGGCTATTTTCTAGCTGTAGAAATTCTCATCCACACGTAAACACAGAAGAATAAACACACAGACAGAGAGAGCTAGGGCATTTTATTGTTAGCAGTCATCAATTACCATTTTATCGTTGAGAATTTCCGCGTTTTTTCTTCGGTAAAAATGAAGAAAAAAGGAGTTTTAGAATTTTGAAGGGACTCAGCACTCTGGAGTCATCAAATTTCCATGATATGAGAAAGAAAATGGAGCATACCGGAGGAATTTTCATGCTACCACTCAGCAATTTTCATGCCCATGCATATACATACATCATACATATCCTTCCTGTCTCTATCTCCCCTTCACTCCTGGGAGTCTAAGCCTCTATATATATCCTTTAATCTTCATCGTCGAAATATCCGAAAAGCCCGTTGTCCACTTTATACCGGACACCAGGACCAACTTCAGCCGGATTCTGTGCTCCTTGGCGTTTAAACCAGGTCACCATTCGTATCCTCTTTTCCTTCCTATTGTTACCTTCATTGCTTTTTTTAAGGAAACAAATATTTTATTGAACGTTCCCATATTTTATTCACGGAATATTAAATCTTTGAGTCATGAGATTAAACATTTTCAACCATCTCCCACGAGGCGATGTGCAACGATATAATCCGAGGTACAATCGATTAATTATTTAATAAACGGATTTTTATTTTAAACATTAAAAGCTAATGGTATCACTCAATTATGGAGTGAGTAGCCCCTCGGAACAGGGAACAAAATTAATACTAGAATCAAGTATACTTTATACTTGATTAAAGTACTTTTTTTCCATGAATGAATCGAACATTTGAGTGTATTGGATTATGATATTAAATAAGCGAATAGATTTGTTAACTTTCAGAAATGATTTTAATTTTGAATATCTCTAAGACTTGACAGACAGAGGGCACTTCACACAATGAATATCTACACGAGACTAAAGAGGTATTACAAAGTAGACTCAGTTGTCCTGGAGAGGGCAATATAATTTCCACCCCCTAAAATATTTACTTTTTCCTTTTTCTGATTCCTTCTGGTTAGCAGATGTATTTTGGAAATATCCAAATGTTATAAAAACTAAGGAAGAACTGTGGACATTTCCCTTGATTTCACAACTAAGGGAAATCCCGGAGAAAGTGGCTATAAACTATCCTTACTTAAATGAGAAAATAAAACTTGAAAAGAGTGAATTTTGTACCCGGGGGAATCCCCGAAAACTAACAGAGTGCAACTCGCCACAAGTTTAAAGCATTATATTTTTTGTCAATCAATATATTTCGTCGGTATGCGGAATTAGTATGAAGCGAATGTGTCTTTCAAGTGTAGCATTCAAAGTATCGAGAAATGAAAGTTGGAAAAAAATTTGTAACCAAAACTTATTTTTAGAAATACCACATTTCCAATAACCGAAAATTCCTGTAGATTATATAATAAAATAAAAAGAAAGAAAATAAAACTCTGGTGAAATTTAATTGATTTCAGAGCTGGAGAAACGGCCGCAGCCGCAGCAGCCTCGGAGCTCTGAGGAGCTGGAGGATTTGCACAAGCTGCTGCACTTCCCCGAGGAGGTGGCTCTCCGTTTGACAGAGAGCGAGTATCAGCTGTTCTACCAGGTGCAGCCTTGCGAGTACCTGAGGCACGTGGCTCAAGATTTAACATCTTACACTAAATCAGGTAAAAAACCGCCACCGTCGCCAACAGCTTACCAACATCAGTCGAGGGAGTCCCCCAGTACTGTCAACAGTTCAACGCAAACAGATGAGGAGGCGCTGTGGCTGGGTGGCGCCACCTCCGCCCTTTCCGTGCAGATCCTCATCAACCGGTTTAATGAGGTACTCATTATTCTACTTCCACACACCCACTTATACGACAAATTATTTCAATTGTCTTCATTTCCTATCTATTATAGAAAAACTTTCCCAGAAATTCACTCCGATACTTTTTTTTCATTGCCTGCATTATTCTTAACATGTCAGCACTTTCATGATTTCAACCTGTTTTCAACATGTTTTCAAAATACTTCTTTCGGTGTATTGTATTTCAATTAATCCGGGAGACGTTGGAGAAACTTGTAAAATAACGAGTGACCGGTTTGAAACAATTTCTGTAAGGAAGTTACGAGTTTGTAATCTCGCGCCACTTTTGGCGGACCAATAAGGAATCGTCCCTTCATAATTTCGAGATCTTCGAGATAATCGATTGTGTCAAGTGTCCCTTTTAGAATAGGATACGTCAGAATTTGAGAGACAGTTTGACCATTACTCTGACTGAATAACCTTGATCATTAATAACTTAATAGAGACAAATTCGGCCTAAACCCTGGCATGAAAATCACCTCTGGGTTTTAAACTTGGTTTTTGAAAATCTATCTTTGAAAATATTGACGGGGAAAATTAGGTCACCAATTTATCAACAGATGTGCTGTTTAAAGTCGAGTTTGTGTTTCCATTGAATTAAATAGTCCGTGAGTTGTCTGACTGATAAATTTGTGTGTGTTTATTTAAAATCAATATTTGTATGAGGCACCACTTGCTGGAGAAAATTTTTATGTTTTTTCGGGTTTTATATAAAAGTATCGATTTCGTAGTTTTTTAACGACCGGTGGTTGAGTTATTATTTTGGTGCTTTAATGGTTGTTCTTTTGGAGTAGTTTTTGTTGAACGTCGTTCCGTTAGAATTGTTTTTTATTTGTTTCTTTATTTTCTTGTTTCTTTCCAAAGTACTCTTTACGCAAGTTTTTTTTATGGCATTTACACTCGATTTTTTCTTCATCGAGTTTGTTTTTCAATCAGTTTTTTAGTGCACGTTTTGAGACATGAAGTAATAAATACAAATAAAGGAAGTAATGAGAATAGAGTTCACATAAAGTTTTCGAGATATTTCCATTTTTTCATTTTCGATTTGATATCCTTACAGGCTCTCACATTTACAGAAATCGAGATATGCATTGGAAATTTGAAATGGAATTATCTCTTATGATTATTGCTTCCTATTTTTTTGATTGATCTATCCCCGGATTTTGGAAAGTAACGTATTTGTTGGATTACTCAGATTGACATTTACATTCCCGGAGAAGTGATTATTTCCTGATTCTCCGCCTATCTCAGGGTGACTTCGCTTTTATCCCATCATTATTTCAGTTGAAACCAAGTTACTGGGATCAATCAAACCCAAATAGAGGCGAGATTCAGCCCATAAATAGCCCGAAGAGAGTTTTCGACGCGAAGTAATTCTAGCGGAGGTTTCCGTTTGACAGATGAACGAATTGAGGTCTTTGAAGAGTCCACGATTGGAAGCGACCGAATCTGAAAGGACTGTATTTTCGATCTTAGGATTCTCCCCCCATCGGGTCAATTGATTGGTTCGATTAAGATACACAACTTTCAAATGGAATTGAGAAAACTTAATGTCCGTCTTCCTCTGCATGAGTTTTATTTTTTTTTTGGTTTTCTATTTTCTTAGACGATGCGATTCTAATTTTATCAAACAACTCCCAAAGTGATCAATTTATCCTTTTCTGTTTCGGTTATTCTATTTAATTATTTCATTAATTTGAATCATTCAGATGAGTCGGAGGTCAACCTTTTGACCTTCTATTAATCCCTGGGCAACTTGCAAATATAAAAATACTTGAATTATTTCAATAAATTCACCGAAGTCACTTCTCTGTTTTCTCGCATCTCGACTCGTTCAAATACTAAATAAATAAATTGTTAATTCAGTTTAAACAATAGTTTAACCATTTATGTTGTTAATAATCCATCTGAAGAATTTTCTTGCACCAGCAAATTATCATTTTTATTTCTAGGAAATCTTGTCACCGAGAAATCCCGTTGAATAAATAATGCCCATTCTTTTAATTACCAATATTCATGATTTTTATACCAATGTACATAATGTAGCTTCAACATGATTATATCTAATTTGCATTTTCCTATTTTTTTAAAGATTTTTCTGACAGCATGGATTGATTGAAACGAATTGAATTACGCAAACAAACATATCGAAATACTGTACAATATTGTAATGGATACACGGAGAGAAATATTTAGTAAAAATTACGGAACTTTCAGGTCACTTACCGATTACGGAGTCGATTCGAAAAATTTAAGTGACGGTATCGTAATTTTTCACTAATAATTCAGATAAAAAATTACGGAACACCGCCGAAAAATTACGTGACTTTAGATAAAAATTACGTGACAATTCCGTAAAATTTCCGACAGCCACATATCGCTCCAGAATTACGGAAAATACACGTAATTTTTATTGAATATTTCTCTCTGTGTATTAATTTTAAATATTATCAAATTGAAATTGAAATTGAAATTTTATAGAGAAACGGAATTTTTTTTATTTTATCGCTATGACCGGTGGTAAATTATCAGAACAAGTCTGAAACGTCAATTTTTTGTCTCTACTGAATTGACTTTACTGAAGGAGTTGACAAATGTAGTTCCGCAGTACCCATATTCCAGGTGACTGAGTCCCTCGAAAAGAGCCTTACATGTATTTTCGGTCCAATTTCCATCAACTGACACAGTTATTAATTGTACAAGATCTCTAAAAATGTTATTAGTTAGCGAATGATACGAATTATTGTTCAAAAATAGTGTACGCAGATTTGATACGCCGACAAAAGCTGTAGATTCTATGGTAGTTATTTTATTGAAAGATAAGTCGAGACGGCTCACACTGTGGAGACCAACGAACTGACCTGGTCGTAGCTCCGTCAACGAATTATTCGACAAGTCCAAATGTTCCAGTTTAGAAAACTTTGAAAAAGCCTTGGCTTCGATATTCTCCACGGAATTTCCCATCAAGATCATAGATGTCAGATTTTCCGTGGTCTCAGAGAAAAGATTTTCGGATAATGTCGAGAAGTTTTGATAGGATATTGCAAGATATTTCAGATTCGGAATACCTCTGAAGAAGTCTCGAGGAAATTCTTGAAGACTGTTGCTGTTGAGCTCTACGATTTCGAGAAGACTCTGATTGATAAAAGGACCCGATGCCTCATCAATGTTGACACCATCAATTATGACCCTGGTTAAAACTAGGGAATGGTATGCTCCTTCTGTTAAATTCAACTTCCTGTATTCCATTGAATGATCTTCCTCGAAAGATAGCTGCAAAGGTCCGGCAGTGGTAGATGAATCTAGAGAGACTCTCACCACGGCAGACGAATTCCAAGGCTTGCAGACATCGTCGTTTGTATATTTATCAATATGACAGTACTCAAATATGTCATGGTAGTCAGAATCCGCCTCAATCAGAGAAGACATCAAGGCACAGATGAGAACGACAAGAATCGCAGAGGTCTCCATCTCGAGTTTCTTTTACACTAAATGTAGTGCTGATCAGATTCAAGGTTTATATACTGTCGTAAAAGCGCTGAGTAAAAATACGCAACTGTGTGAACAATTAAACAAACCTGATAAGAATAGTGGAAAATAACATTTTTTCTATTGTTCTCTTTTCCACTTCGAATTCAGTCATACATGTCATTAAATTCAACGGCGCGGGTTGAAATTCGGCTGTTCAAATATTGTGTAGGAGATTTTGAGGTTCAAAACAACCGGAAATATCCAAAATAGTTATTCCTTCTCTATCGTAAAAAACAGGAGTTATCTTATCTCACAAAAACACAGCTTGAGCAAATAATAAAGACGAAAATCTGATCAATTTTATGAGGTTCAACGTAATTGTTCTAATTTTTTTATCAGTTCATCAATTAGGTAGTGCCTTCTCTGCATGGTAACATTGGAACCCAACATTAATTCGGCTATCCATGGAAAAATACCAATTGGTCTATAAAAATGCTCTGAAAAACATATCAAAATGTATCCTCTGGATTCCAACCGGCAAACAGCTAGTAATAATTAAAAACTATTGTTTTTTATGAGCTGAACGTCACGAAAATGAACTGCAGCAATTCACCTCATTTCACTGAAAATAAAAAAATATCGGAATATAGCGAGCAAATTTGGCTATCAGTTCCTGGTAAAAAACAATACTCTAATGTAAATCATTATTGTGAAAAAAAAATGAAGGTTAAATTTTAATACCATGAATTGGCAATTTTGTGGAAAGATAGATTCAAGAATCTGGTTAAGGTTGTTGTCGCGTAGAATTTTTTTTCGACAGTTTTCGTTAAAAATTTTATGGTGAATAGTTTGAAAAATTAGCAACAAAATGAGCCTTTTCCGTTTGCAATTG